>NW_010526964.1:0-22882 GCF_000687285.1 Phaethon lepturus
TCGTATTCAACTTGCCATCAACCCAAACCCCGAGATCTCTTTCCATGGTACTGCTCTCCAGCCTCTCATCCCCCACGCCCCCTCCAAGTAGTACATCTAGCCAGGGTTAACCTCGTCCCAGGTGCAGAATCTGGCACTTGTTGTTGTTAAATTTCATACTGTTGGTGATTGCGCAGCTCTCTAGTCCCTCCAGATCTCTCTGTAAGGCCTCTCTACCCTTGAGGCAGTCCAGAGCTCCTCCTAATTTACTATCATTAGCAGGAAACTTACTTAATGTACATTCGACTCCTACATCCTGATCATTTATAAAAACATTAAAGAGCACTGGTCCTAAAACTGAGCCCTGGGGAACCCCACTGGTGACTGGCCAACAGCTTTATGTAACCGCATTTACTAGATCTAGATTTACACCCATAAATACAGCTTAAATATTTGCAATTTGTGCTCACAACCTTCACAATTATGTTAAATGTCTAAAAGTTTATTAACAATCTGTTCTTTACAGATAAACAAGGCAAATCCAATACAAGAAAAAGGTATGTCTAGTTTTGTGACCATCTTGAATTCCTCTCTTCGGCATCCTACCTTAGACAGTGAACTGATCATAATTGGGTCAAGATACAAGATAATGTTTTTTGCAGCAGTACATGCTCTTAATATTTGTTCTTTAAGTTCAGCATAGTGTAATAGAAGATGCAACAGTAGATGTATATTTATCCAAAATATTGACTGAAAAGGTCTTTTTTCATTCTTCAATTCATGCAATTTTGGAGTTGAATGAACAAGATGCAGAGTTGATGTCTGTCCTGGTTTCAGCTGAGATAGAGTTGATTTTCTTCAGAGAAGCTAGTATGAGGCTGTGTTTCGGATTTGGGATGAAAAAATGTTGATAGTGTACTGATGCCTTCAGTTCTTGATAATCAGTCAAGGACTGTCCCGGTTCTCATGCTGGCCTGCCAGCAAGTAGGCTGGGAGTGCATGGGAAGCTGGGAAGAGGCACAAGCCAGGACAGCTGACCCAGGCTGGCCAAAGAGATATTCCGTACCATATGACGTCATGCTCAGTATGTAAAGCTGGGGGGAAGAAGAAGGAAGGCGGGGAGGACATTCAAAGTTATGGCATTTGTCTTCCCAAGTAACCACTAGGCGTGGTGGAGCCCTGCTGCCCTGGAGATGGTCGAATACCTGCCTGCCCATGGGAAGTGGTGAATGAATTCCTTGTTTTGCTTTGCTTGCTTGCATGGCTCTGGTTTTACCTATTTTATCTCAGCCCATGACTTTTCTCACTTTTACCCTTCTGATTCTCTCCCTGTCCCACCAAGGGGGAGTGAGCGAGCAGCTGCATGGTGCTTAGTTGCCACCTGGGGTTAAACCACAATGTCAAAAGCTGCAGTTCAACAATTTATTTTTCTTCTTCTACTCGACTTTCCCAGTATGCTGATCCAAATAAAAAATCACATTTTGTATCTTGTACAGATATGTTTTCAATGGAAAGGCAGCTCCAACTCACCACACAACTCCATTGTCACTAGAGCCAACACAAGATAATCAGCAGGAGTGCACATCAAAAGGGTAAAAGAAGGCAGGACCAGTTGGCAACAGCACAGCTTCATCTTAATGTGAACCAGTCATGAAACATCCCTAGAGAATGAAAGATGTGAATAGGATACACCACTATTTTTTTTACTTCCTTTCAAGCTCAGATTCATTTTTGACTGCCTACCAAAGCAGGAGCCTGTAGACTTGTCAAGTCTATTGAGCTTACAGACAGATAGTGCCTGGACGTCATGAGTGTAAGAATTCCTGAGATTTCACTACTCATGAACTCTTGACTGTTGTACAAGCACTTGCCAGGCCTTTGAGCTCTTACTGAGAAAATGCAGTCTGAGCTGAATCCAAACACCTCTTCAGTCTTCCTCACTGCATTTTTACATAGTAAGCTACTGAAATTATTTGTTTTCTTTATAGGTTTCTTTATCATGTTATCATTAGACAACTGCTGTATCCAAAAATGGAATTCAAGTAGCAGTATTGAGACCTTGTTTTGCCACATAAGCCCAACTTACCAGACCTGCCCATACTATAGATAGATTGTTCCTTAGAATTACTCCCACCTTGATGGTTGATTCACAAATTTAACTCTCCAAGATTCAATAGCAGTGCAAGACCCTACAATTATTTTACTTTGAAAAAGAGGCACAAAAATAATTGTGAACTAACCCAATTATTTCTCATTAACACATTTATAAGAGTAGTTGTCTGTTCCAGGGTTGTGAAGATTACTTTTCTGCAACATACAAATTTGTGGACTACATTAAAGCTTGCAGTTTTTCAAATTGAAAGTCATTAGATTCCTAAAAGACATGTTGATAAAAAAGTTGCATCAGTTTGAAAAGGAGATAGAGGTACAGGATGCCAATTATAGAAATAGCATATCTTCTTGCTATTGGGGTCAAAATGCACTAAACCTTGCCAGATATTCAGGTGTCAGTTTAATGTGTGCAACGAGGTGATGAGGATGCTTTTGCAGTGAGTGCTCTTACAACACAATGATACCATCTTGTGCCAACACCTACTTTTTAGAAAATATTTACAAGATGAAGCTTTTGATCTGCTGTTGATGGGAAGGAATTGGATACTACTGTTAACTCATAAAGTATCCTATTACCTACACAGTATAGATTACAAAAGATATGCAAATCAAGGTAAGTTTAGGAGATAGAAGTGTGTTTTGACGATTTTGTTTTTAAAGCTGTCTCCAAAGATACTATCTCTCATCTATAATTTAAAATCATAGAATCATAGAATCATTTAGGTTGGAAAAGCTAACCTAAAACTACCAAGGCTACTGCTAAACCATATCCTTAAGTGCCACCTCTACAATATCTTTTAAATGTCTCCAGGGATGGTGACTCCACCACTTCCCAGAGCAGCCTGTTCCAATGCTTGACAAACCTTTCAGTGAAGAAATTGTTCCTAATATCCAATCTAAACCTCCCCTAGTGCAACCTCTCATCCTCTCAACCATCTCTTCTCATCCTATCACTTGTTACTTGTGAGAAGAGACTGACACACACATAACTACAACCTCATTTTAGGTAGTTGAGGAAAGCAATGAGGTCTCCCCTCAGCCTCCTCTTCTCCAGACTGAACAAGCCCAGTTCCCTCAGCCACTCCTCACAAGACTTGTTCTCCTCACAAGCTTTGTTGTCCTTCTCTGGACCCGCTCTAGCACCTCAACATCCTTGTAGTGAGGGGCACAAAACTGAACACCAGATTCAAGGTGCGGCCTCACCAGTGCCGAGTACAGGGGCACAATCACTTCCCTACTCCTGCTGGTCACACTATTTCTGATGCAGGTCAGGACGCTGTTGGCCTTCTTGGCCACCTGGGCACACTGCTGGCTCATGTTCAGCCGGCTGTCAGCCAGCACCTCCAGGGCCTTTTCTGCTGGGCAGCTCTCCAGACACTCCTACTCAAGCCTGTAGCGTTGCATGGGGTTGTTGTGACCCAAGTGCAGCACCCAGCACTTGGCCTTGTTAAATCTCATACAGTTGACCTCTGCCCATCAATCCAGCCTGTCCAGATCTCTCTGCAGAACCTTCCTACCCTCAAACAGATCAACACTCCCACACAACTTGGTGTCACCTGCAAACTCAATCCCCTTACCCAAAACATTGATAAAGATATTAAACAGAAGTGGCCACAATACTGAGCCCTGGGAAACACCACTTGTGACCAGCCTTCAGGTGGATTTAACTCCATTCACCGCAACTCTTTGGGTCCAGCCATGTAGCCAGTTTTCTATCCAGCAAAGAGTACATACCCCAAGACATGAGCAGCCAGTTTCTCCAGGAGAATGCTGTGGGAAACACTGTCAAAGGCTTTAACAAAGTCCAGATGAACAACATCCACAGCCTTTCCCTCACCCACTAAGAGAGTCATCTTGTCATAAAAGGAGATCAGGTTAGTCACTTACTTTGTTCTTCCCAAGTGAAAGTTCTCTCTTCCTATAACGGTACTTTCTAGAATGGTTAAACTACCTAACAAATCACCTCATCTTATGTCACCAGTATTAATATATTAGTTAGATACGTACATTTATAAATAGGTAAACTTCATAGCTATGATACAAAGATTACATACTATTGAATGTATCAGTTTATGCTAGATAATGCAAGATATCTGTTTCTAATGGGCTGAGAAGTTCAGCAAAACCTTAGACTGTATAGCTAGAGTTTGTCTTGACTTAGGGTAATTGGAAGCAAGAGGACCAGAAGGAACAGGAAGAGGAAAAAAACAAAACTGAGAAATGAGCTGAGATTCTCTGAAAACAAGAGACAAAAGCCAGCTTGAATGAAAAAAAAAAAAACCACACCCAAAAAACCACTCCCAAAAAACCACTGTTTTCCTTACACAGATTGTTAACCTACTATTAATAATGTCCATTAACATCATACAGTTTAGATAAATTTATGTCAATAATAAGCAGTTAAAAGGTATTGGGATGAGGTTTCTCTTTCACTAAACTCTGTTCTTGCAGACGTTTTCATCTGCAAGTGCCCCAAGTTTTCTTTAGAATTTATTGTTAAAGTTTAGGTATTCCCAGTGGAGTTTCCTCCCCAATAGGCTGACTCACTGTCACAGAATCATAGAGTAATTCAGACTGGAAAAGACCCCAAGGTAAGTTCACAATCTTAAAGGTACAATTTTAAGTGTTGAGTTTATGTATTTATTTCACATTGTATATAGTAAGAGGCTTTCTACTGCTATGTTTTCTTAGCAACTAATGATATGTTATCTACACATTGTTCTTCAAATGTGAAGTAAAAAAAATATATCTGGTAAAATCTGGTTTATGTAGGGTAGCTCTCGTAAACTACTATAGGTCTCACCCTATGTTGAAGAATCAATAGGAAATTACTAAAACTTTTTGTTAGTTAGCTTAAAAGTAGATATTCCCAAGAAAGAAAAGTTAACTTTTTATTTTATTGATTTCTGATGCACAAACATCATATTCCCTACTGTAATGTGACTGTTTAACTGGTAAATTTTATTGAACAATCAGCATGTTTCATACCCTCTCACAATTAGATTAATGGCTGTGGATCCACCTCTGACCATCAGATAATATGAATTTCAAATGAACAGAATTAAAATTTTTGCATTATTTCAACTGAAATAATTTCAGAAATCATTTAGACCAGCCCATCATTCCATCTTTCTTAGCACAAATCTTGAATTAATAGTTGCCAAATGTTTTCAGCTTCTCACATTATGGGCTAATTCACTTAATGTCAGGAATCTGATACTAGCAGAAAAAAAAAACAAACCTGAGAGGCTGTAGTGTGAAAGAGGATGAGAATCTAACTAATACCCAGGACTATGATCTCCTGTACGGCTTTCACAGTCAAGAACAGAAGCATATCCTTGAAGCTGATGACAACACATATAGCATAGAAGACTATTAATCAATTTCTGATCAGGACTGCAACTCAAATGTTAGCTCTGTAGCAACGTATAGTATAACACACACAGATGGGTGAAGATCAGTCCTTCTGAATCCATACCCTCATGAGATTGGCATGCCCATGTGACAGCCACATGTCCTTCAGGGACACCAACAGACTAGCCAACCAGCTTAACTATGTCCTAATTTTTTTCTGTAGCAACTAATGTAACAAACTGAATGTGAGACAGTAGAAAAGGTGATTTTTATTTTAAACAAAACTGATTTCACTCAGCTATTTTTATCCTTTCAAACTCAATTTTTGTACTCAAAATCCACAGGACATGTACGTACAGTTAGTCTGGCCAATGTTTCTTGTGTGTAATCCAGAAGAAAAGGGATGTATGCTCTCAAGTCCTCCTTTCGTATCCTGGGTTACCACAACTGATAATAAGCAAGCTGTTTTCAGACATGCTTTTGGAACTTACTCATTATAATATGAGAGACTTGGATCTTTTTGCCTCTTCACCCTATCTTATCTGTCGCGAGTCAGTGGGCAACCTTGCCAATGCACTTATTTTTTATCTCATTTGTCTGCGAGTCTCAACACTCTAGCTCTGCTCTTCATTTCCTTCCATCTTTTCTCAATGGGTTTAGTTCATCTCTGTTTTCCTGATCTTGAGAAATGCTTCTACCATGTGCTTTGATCTCGATGACCTGCTTCTCTAGGTGCTATTGATACATACCATTTTTCTAACCTTTCTTCTGCCATTTCTTCTTGTGCTTTCACAAAACTATGTTCATACTTCATTCATACAAATGTTAATATTCCTAATGCAAACTCCTATACTCTCAAACAACCTCTAGAGGATACCAAACCACACTTTTTATGAGCAAGGGATGCCTGCAGAACATAGACTGTTGAGATCTGAGGAAGCAGTCTAGTCAACTACTTTTAAAGCAGGAAGATTCATGTCCACAGAAAATATTTTCTTAGTCTGGGTTATATCTGATATACATATTCATACCATTCCCTTTGATTCCTAGTTTTGTAGAGCTTAAAGCAAGACCAGTCACAGGTTATTTTCACAGTTCCTACAAAGGCACATTATATAAAGTCTGGTCACTTTAGTGCATAGAAGCTGGTTTTGACAGTCCAAAGAATTAGTGGTAGAAGTAGTCTGGTAGGACATTAGAGTTGAGGCTGAATTCCATCTGAAACTTCATCACAAATATTTTGGACTATGTCTTTAAATCAACTGGAACCATCTGTAAGCTGTAAAAGAGCTAACTTAGCAGCAATTCAGACTGCTAGAGTCTAGATTACCAGCCTCTGTTCTGAGGACATCTGTTTTTCTTCTTCCATCAAATAGTTCACAGGGAGTCCTAAAAATTATCTTAAATATTTTCAACCATGAGCCATAACACAGCAGACAAAATCTGCTATTATTTTCATTAATGGAACCACCCTTTCAACCATTAATAAATTGCTCATTACATAATCTATCAGTGAGTATTTAATTTCTAGATTCAATTAATTCAGCAAAGAACAAATCAGAAAAAAGCATTTATGGCAAATCCTCCTTTTGTGTTCATTGTAAAGACAGTAAAAAAGTGAGACCTGAGCTACATTTATCTCACTAGTAGTATCATACTTCATTGTTAGTCAGAATGAATCTTTACTGATGCAAAGACTTAATTCAGGGATGAGACATTTTGCTGTATACCTCAGGTGTCAAAAGAGCAAAAACAGTTATCTCCATAGAATGCAATGGATTCACAAATCACCTGACACACTTGGTTGCAGAAGATTCAAAGGAAAATTATTTTTGCCTCAGACTTTCAAAATTTTGACTGCTGGATGTAAATAGCAACATATTAACTGGGTGACTCATTCAGATATTCCTGGAGCTTATTCACTACAGATGTAAATTAGATTGACACATACTTCAGTAGAATTTCCTTAACTGAAACACAGTGAACAGCCACACTGAGTCCATTCACATATTTCCTATAAGTCCTGAGGACGAGACCCTCAGACTTGTTCAAAAAATGCCACGTGGAGCAAACCATATGCCACTAAGCAACTTTAGGATTCAGTCAGAAGAATAAAAAGTTTACTATACTACATGTATAGTAAAAGTGGTCTCTTTTAGATGGTTTTTATTCTGAACACAAGCCAGCAGAGTGCCCAGGTGGCCAAGAAGGCCAACAGCGTCCTGGCCTGTATCAGCAATAGTGTGGCCAGCAGGAGCAGGGAAGTGATTGTGCCCCTGTACTCGGCACTGGTGAGGCTGCACCTCGAATCCTGTGTTCAGTTTCGGACCCCTCACTACAAGAAGGACATCGAGGTGCTGGAGCGTGTCCAGAGAAGGGCAACGAAGCTGGTGAGGGGTCTGGAGCACAAGTCTTATGAGGAGTGGCTGAGGGAACTGGGGTTGTTCAGTCTGGAGAAGAGGAGGCTGAGGGGAGACCTCATTGCTCTCCTCAACTATCTGAAAGGGGGTTGTGGTGAGGTGGGTGTTGGTCTCTTCTCCCAAGTAACTAGTGATAGGACAAAAGCAAATGGCCTCAAGTTGCACCAGGGGAGGTTTAGATTGGATATTAGGAAAATGTCTTTACTGAAAGAGTGGTCAAGCATTGGACCAGGCTGCCCAGGGAGGTGGTGGAGTCACCATCACTGGAGGTGTTCAAAAAATGTGTGGATGTGGCACTTCAGGACATGGTTTAGTGGGCATCATGGTGTTGGTTTCACCATTGGACTTGATGATCTTTGAGGTCTTTGGCAACCTATTAAAGTTCTAAGGTTCTAAGATTCTGTTCATGATTCCCATGAATCATGACAACCTCACAACCTTCTCCACTGGAGTCTTACCATCTGGATTACAGGTGGAGATAGAGCTTAGAGACAAGCTAAAAAGCTTTTGGTTGCACTCATCTGTATGCCAAAAAAGTTCATGCATGTGGCTGGATGAGGCAGACTAAGCACAAATGACATTTTCATACTCCTTTGCCATAGCCATATATCCTGAAGGAGAATGAGTGCTAAATATCTCAAAGACCTGCAGTCACTATAAAAGGAATTTGCTTTTGTAGTTATACTTAACTCCCTTTAAATATTGCCCTCCTAAGAGGCAATGAAAATAGTTCATTAAGAAATTCAGGTATTTTGATGGTGGTTGTTTTATTAATACATGCTGCTTCATGCATCTCGGAAAACTGAAATCAGACTTGCCTGCTTTGCTTCCTCAGGCTCTATTAACACCTCATTGCTGTAAAAAGCACTGTAAAAGACTATAAAAGCAAAGGGAAATAATAAAAACTTTCTTGTATGAAAGTGCTTTTGTCATAAAGCCTTTGTATTACATTAATTTTTGAGAAATCCATTGCTGCTTTTTGTTGGGGTTTTTTTTGTTTTCTTTTTCTCTCTGTTAATTCCTGGGGCTGTTTAAGGGCTGTGGAGATCCTCTGCATGCTCTGTGCCTGGGGTGGACTTCTATCCACAGAATCTTTTCAGGACAGTAGTATCAAGGATATTTTGTGTTCTGACATTTCTTGGAAATCACTCAAATACATCCATGAGATTGTTGATTTCCATAGTGTTAGAGTCATATGAGGTGAACAAAAACCACTGTTGTTTTCAATATTACAACTGTGACAACTTAGTATTAGTTTGTTTCACACAAGGGAAATAACGATTCTCTCAGGTTTTCTTTGTAACAAATGTCTATGTGAAATGGCAATAAAATTTCAGCTGTTCCTAATCAGCCAGGACTTCTTTTATTCTTGACCCAAATTTCTCAGACCCACAAAACTATTATTTTCCTCTGTTGTTGCAAGTAACAAAGATTTGAGGTGTTAATTTCAAATCCTTAAAAAAAAATATGCCTGCATCATGAGTCATGGAAGAACATGTCTCACTGTAAACAAGAAAAAAACCTTTTCATTCAAGAAAAGATCTACCCCTTACAGAATGATTGCCTGAACTCCCTATTGGAGACCTAGCTAATACTAGAGAAGAGCAGAAAGAGGCACTAGTTAATGTGGGCAGGGAGAATCAGTGCCTGATCTTGCTTTCAGGAAAAACGTCCAAAGTCAACGAGGGTTTCTTGGAGCAAGCACACAGTATTGGCTCACATAAAATTACAGCCGCCAATCCTGCAAAGGCGATACCATGAATAGTCCTGTTGATACCAGAATATACACATAAAATTACTCAACACTGTGTAACTCAATAGAGTTGAGCTATTTCAGCCAGACGGGTTGAAATGGCTGGCAGAGTAGAAGAGCAACAGAAAGACGTATCTTTGTGTTTTGCAACTCATACATACCGTGCTGAGGGAAGTTCTCCATTTCTCAGACAACAGTACATTTGCAAAGCAGGAATTCATCCCTCCACTGTTATTCATGAAGCATTCTGCACAAGCCACACTGTCTGAAGAAATGTAAATATTCATCTAGTGAGATTAAACTGAAGTAAAAGAATATCTCTGGTGAAATATTAGCTATCTGCCAAATTAGGAAAATCATGCTATATAGTCCTGCCATACTAGGCAGTTCTTATCTTCCTATGGCTCTCTCTTACCTTCCATATTTCTAGGTTCTATTTTAAATAGCCATGTGTAAAACACATTAATATGTATCGTTGTTTGAAATACATAGTAGCATATATTCTTAGTGCCACTTTTAACTGCGGTATCACTTAAATATATTTATGGTATGTGTCAATCCATTTGTGACGTGAAGGAATATTGAAGATTTCTGTAGGTACTCTTGAAATGAAGAGTACAGACCTCCATCATTTTCTTTACTGTTCATCCCAAGCCTTCACCATCAGTTTCCTGTCTTCCTCCTTCTTCTAACACCATCACATCTATTTTGTAATATTAAGTGATTTCAAACTATTTTTCTTGCAGTATCACAAAACTACTTTCTGCAAGACCTAACTACTTAATACTGTGATCTTAGTTTAACAATGTGAGCTATATTACATGTTTTAATTCCTGCATGCTCTGCTTGTATAAGCAAAAAAGTAAAGGGTGAAAACTTTCAGGCTCATTGCTTTGAAAGTTTTCAAATTTGGTGATAGGTATACTGGAAGACTTGTGGGACCCACTTTTTCTTCCTGATCCATAAATTCCCTGTTTAAACTTGTCACGCACCTCCTAACTCACTTTACATTGGATGGTTCTTGTTTAGTAATACTGCACACAGAATAGTTGTTCTTTTACTTCACCTTCTGAATCATTTTAAGCGGTAGTCCTGGTTATCAAGAGTGCAAATCCACATGAATACCCATCTATTCATGGAAACAGACATGCTAATTACTATGCTTCCAAAAGTGCTTATAACTATACAAGTTACAAGAGAGCAAACAGGGGGGTGGAGTGGTTGTAGAATAAAACAGTAGAGCCATAGTCATTTTGTATCTATTAAGACTTCGCTTAAGCATACAGGTCATTGGCTGTATTGTTTCCATCCTGCCTTTTATTTTTTACTCACCCCATTTAATCAGCAATACAAACTATTATAGAATCAATCAGGTCCTTGATTATTCACAGAATCACAGAATCATTAGGGTTGGAAAAGACCTCAAAGATCATCAAGTCCAACCATTAACCCAACACCACCAAGCCCACTAAACCATACCCTCAAGTGCCATGTATACACGGTTTTTTAACACCTCCATTGATGGTGACTCCACCACCACCCTAGGCAGCCTGCTCCAATATTTGGTCACCCTTTCAGTAAAGAAATTTTTCCTAATATCTAGTCTAAACCTCCCCTGGTGCAACTTGAGGCCATTTCCTCTCGTCCTCTCACTAGTTACTTGGGAGAAGAGACCAACACCCACCTCACCGCAACCCCCTTTCAGGTAGTTGTAGAGAGCGATGAGGTCTCCCCTCAGCCTCCTCTTCTCCAGACTGAACAACCCCAGTTCCCTCAGCCGCTCCTCATAAGACTTGTGCTCCAGACCCCTCACCAGCT
Organism: Phaethon lepturus; assembly: GCF_000687285.1. Lineage (NCBI taxonomy): Eukaryota > Metazoa > Chordata > Aves > Phaethontiformes > Phaethontidae > Phaethon > Phaethon lepturus. The sequence continues at coordinate 11,437 of NW_010526964.1, forward strand.
TTGTTGCCCTTCTTTGGACAAGGTCCAGCACCTCAGCATCCTTCTTGTAGTGAGGGGCCCAAAACTGAACACAGTCTTCAAGGTGTGGCCTCACTAGCGCTGAGTGCAGGGGCACGATCACTTCCCTACTCCTGCTGGCCATGCTATTTCCAATACAGGCCATGATGTTGTTGGCCTTCTTGGGCACCTGGGCACACTGCTGGTTCATGTTCAGCCAGCTGTCAACCAGCATCCCCAGGGCCTTTTCTGCCACTCTTCTCCAAGGCTAAAGCGTTGCATGGGGTTGTTGTGACCAAAGTGCAGGACCCAGCACTTGGCCTTATTAAAGGCAGTTGACCTCGGCCCATCGATCCAGCCTGTCCACACCCCTCTGCAGAGGCCTCCTACCCTCCAGCAGATCAACACTCCCACCCAACTTGGTGTCATCTGCAAACTTACTGAGGGAGCACTTGATCCGCTGAAGGTAGGCAAGGAATTAAGCTGGGAGTATCGTTTAGTCTCTGTGAGCAGTTTACAAGGTGCAACCTTGAGGGAAGGAATAAGATAATCACAAAAGGAACACAGCTACTGAACCTTGAGTGAACTACCCTGATTAATATCTAATTAACATATAATATGCGTAATAGAAACCTGCACCTGGGCAGGGAAAGCCCTCTCCTCACAAAAGCCCCTTCCTCACTGAGCATGCTTAGAAAAAAAGGACGCTGTGACTTTAAGTGGAGACAAGGCTGGTGAGAGCCAGTGGGGAGAAGGGTAACGGAGCCAACTTTTAAAAACTACTGATAACTGTTGCTCGAACTGTATAAATATTTTCCTTGTGTGGTGTTCGCTGAGGCATGCCAGCTGTGTGGGGCTACCACGTAGCACCCAGCTCTGCGCAGATTTGGAATTGAAGCAAATATCTTGGCTCTGTGTGTTTTTCGGTTCTGTGCACACTGGGTGGAAGAACTCATATTTGGGATAACAGTTTTGGCACCGCAGATGGGACAGCCATAAGGCTTTGCCCAGATCGTCTTGCTGACCCCGACAGCGGAGAATGGGACCAGGCAGGACTCCAGCACCCACCGACCTGTTGATCGGGGGACTCCTCCAGATCTCCTCCAAGGTCCAGGCAACAAGCAACTCAAAGGTGCAACACCCAAAGAAAGATATTTGCATAGGACGAAAAGGGGGTGAATCCTTGGATTGGTGAGTGTTAAAATTTAATTATTTTCACGGAAAAGGTACAAAAAGGTAAAAAAAGTCGCATGTGCATAAGTTACCTGTAGATGCTGGCAAGGGGTGCCTTAATTGACCGGTGGGGTCAGAGCGAGGGCGCAGAGGGGGACATTCTTTACGCTTGGTACCAGGGGGGTGCCTTGCCAACTGTGAGAACCAGGTATAGGTATAGGTAAAAACTGGCAAAATGGGCTTGAACCAATCCATGACTCCTCCCTGTAGCCCTTTGGGGTGTATTTTGAAGAACTAGCATAAATTTGGGGGACATTCAATGACTAAAGATAAAAAAATTATTGCAATCACTGGTGACTAAAAATTGGATGATGGCTGGAAAATGGGTTTTTACAATTTAATATTACACTGCAGTTAATGTTGTTTTGTCGTTGACTTGGGAAAATGGGATGAAGTTTTGTATGTTTATGCTTTTATGACTCTACAGAAATCTTGATATTCAGAAAAATGTAGACTAACAACTGACCTAATGATTTATACAGTTTCTGACTATAAAAAAAAAGGGGGGGGATTGTAGCATAGGCTGTGATAACAAAAATCACAGAGGGAGAAGAGCAGGAGGATGTGTAATTGTTAGTCTCAACGGCCCCAGCTTCCACCTTTAGAAGTGATGGGACCGGAAGGATTGCCTGTTTTTGTACATGTCCCATTCTATACCTCTGGCCTGTTAAACTGGAAATAATCTGTTGGTTTATAGGGAGAAAATCCTGAAAGAATGCACCAACTTTTAGAGACTATAATGCTGACTCACAGTTCTAGTTGGGGAGATGGGCGATGTACAAGCATTATTAAATACTTTCTTTACAAAGGGAAGAAAATTATAATAAACAAACAAACAAACAGGGAAGAAGGTGAGAAAAGAAACAAACAGGAAGACCCTAACAGAGGGTAGGAAAGACCCAGCTGAAGCAATACTGACAATTAATATTATATGGGTACACAGAGTACCAAAATCGAAAAATATGCCCCCTCCCAGCTTCCCGTGCAGCCCCCACCTTCTTGCTGACAGACCAGCATGAGAAGCTGAACAGTCCTTGACCGCTTAGCAACAACTGAAAACATCAGTGTGTTATCAACATTCTTTTTATCTCAAATCCAAAACACAGCACTGTGCCACATTAAGATGAAAATTAACTGTACCCTGGCCAAAACCAGGACTTGAATCCAGACGATGGGGTAAATCAGAGGATGTTCAATATGCTGCGCATTGGGCAGCGACTCGGGATACAAAGAGAAAGTTGAGGGGGCTGGGAATGTTGATTTCACAGTTGATAGAAATAGCATATAAAGTGTATAACAATCAGGACGAGAGAGAAAGAAAAAGAAAAAGAGAGGAGAATGAGGTTACAAGGATCTTTGCTGGCAACAGCAATAAATAGAAACAATGTCAAGGGAAAAGTAGAGAAAGAGGCCCTCAAAACTGAACCTCTCTAGGACCATAGCAGCATGCAGCCCATAGGCAGGAAGGGCACCGGAAAAACTAATGCCCAAAACGAAAGTGTCAAAAAAAGGGAAAGGTTAATCTTATTATGGTAGAAGATTAAGACAATGAATGAAGAGAATCGGGGGAAAACATTGAAGTGTCCCCAGCCGATCCCCTGGTTCCAGTTAAGCTGGGGAATGAGACCATAGATTTTTTTAATTGACAGTGGGGCCACTCATTCAGTAGTCATCAGTTGTGAAGGACCTCTAAGTAACTATACCTATTGTTGGGGCAATGGGAAAGAGAACATTAAGGCCATTTTTACAACCAAGGGAATGAACAACTGGGGGAACTAAATTAATTCATGAGTTTCTATATATGCCAGAATGCCCTCTTCCACTGCTAGGACAGGACTTGTTATGTAAATTGATTGCACAAGTAACCTTTTCTGAAAACTGTACAGCTTCACATCCCACCCAAAATGGCTTGTAAGGCAGAAATCTGATAAACCCCTGGAAAAGCCTGGAAACAACATCCCAGACATGATGTTGGATGCGGTAATTCCTTCACCATGGGCCTCAAAGAGACCAGTAAAGAAGCCTTGTACTGAAGAATATAGACAAATACAAGATTGGACACACACCCCACTGTTTTGAAACCTTACACTGTACAACTTGGGTACCTGAAACAAATGCCTATTTTACTGTTTTGGACTTAAAAGATGCTTTCTGTATCCCAGAGGACAAAGCAAGCCAAAGAGTCTTTGCCTTCGAATGGGAAAACCCCATGATGGGAAGAAAGGTGCAGTTGCATTGGACTATGCTCCCCCAGGGATTTAAAAAAAATTAAAAAAGGCAAACAGCACTACTCTGGTAACATATTGACGAAAGACTTAGAACAATGGTGGGGCGAGAATGATGATGCAACTCTGTTACAATGCATAGCAGGAAAGGGAGAATCAATTGGTGAAATGCCAAAATGTTCAAGAGATACAGAAGGATGGTGGATAACCTCAAATCAGCAAGTTCTTACTACAGCCAAAATCATGGAAGTTCTTCTCAAGAAACTACATGAAGAAATTCAGCTGGGAGCTGATGCTATCATCAACAGTGTTAAGAGATACACTATAAGGCCAAAAATGCAATCAAGTGCAGACCTAATAGTAAGAAGATGTCAGACCTGCTCCACAAACAACCCTAAGATTTAAAGAAAACTACCAATGGGTGAAGCAAAAAGGGGAATAGCCCCCAGGGAGCACTGGTAAACAGATTCCTCTGAGTTACCAAAGTGTATCTCAACCAATGGGCTCCACTTCCTTTGGTACATAACTTCATGCCTGGAGATTGGGTTTACATCTGGACCTGGAAGGATGAACCACTATAATAAAAGTGGAAGAAATCATCTCCTGGATCCACTACATGAGAGTGAAGGGAGCTCCACCAGAGGAAGAGTGGACATCTGTACCAGTGGGAGTGCTAAAGCTAAGACTTTCTAAAAACTCTATAGGCTAACGAACTGGTTATAGTTATAATATAGTTTATGGTAATACTGATCTTTTCAAACTAAATCACAATGACAATAAGAATATTAATGAAGATACTCTTGCTTTTAATGCTAATCAGACACCCTATACCATATGTGATCAGAGTTGATGGAAACACAGGAACAATGGGAAAGCCAACACAAAACCTAACATTGACAATCACTGGTAATCATATAATGACAAAAACACATAGGTACCTTGTTTCTGTTACACCATCCAGGTTATAGAATCTCTGCTGAATGTAACGTGACAAACTATCTAAAGGGACACAAATAGTGTCATCAAAATGACGAATCAAACTCAACCAAAGGAAAGGGAAAGTTGCTTTTCAGGCCCCTACTGTTACAGTAGCTTCTTTAATGACACACCTCTGGCGGTAGTATCCTTATGGGTAGACACAGGGAAAGATAATGGAAACAGACTATACTTAAAGATCATGCTAACACCTACCCCTAAACCTCATACTACTACTTATACAACCACCCAAGCTATATGCCCATTGACCTCTGAAATTGGATCATATGTAATCAGATATGTAGGATGACAGCAAGTGATGTTTAACCCATCATGGTCCCTCAAAAAAGTAGAACTATTAATGCAAATTAATCTCTCTGCAGTTAAACCAACTTGTTCATCATTCATAAATACATCTTATATAGGGTGGTTAGTATGGTTACATGAGCATTACCCTTCAAAACAAGGGTTGAGCAAAGAGAGATGTAACTAGTACCTGCTAGGGACAAGATTCAGAGTCTTAAACAGCATAAATGCTGAAATACTTGCAAACAAACTTAGTACAGTCATATATGATCTAAACAAACTTGAACATCCATTATGGTCCTCCCTGTCAGCTTTCGGAACTCATCAGTGGCTTTTATCTAAAATATTACCTTGATGGGAAAGAATTACTGAAAAGGACCACCAATTACTCCTAGATGCACTTGGTGTAGCTCAAAATAATATTTCTCTAGCTCTTAGTGGCATCCAAGCGCAACTGTGGGTGCAATCTACAATAGCAGCAATTGTAAGAGAAGGAGAAGATGGCACCTTACCCACTGAAATTTGAAAAACAATCTGGGAAAACGCAGCCAAATCTGAAAGAAAATCCCAATCATGGTGGTATCTAGTTAATTTCACTCATGATCCTATTAATAATAAAGCCACAGCTTTTGTTTTAACCATACAGAATGCATCGGTAAAAGCCATCTACCCAATCATTGCATTAGGATTAAATCACAATGGTACTATACTCTGTCCATTACAGTATAGAGTATTGGCCCAAAGAGGCAATAAAAAATGGCAGACTGTTGAAATTGATGCATGTGTAGTATGGGAACAACAGGGAAGTAACATCATTAAAGCTCAGGACATTTGCCGTGACACGGAGGAAAATGTTTGTCACTTTAAGATACATCCAGAAGAGATCACTGGAACTGTACTTATATATATATTCGGAAGGGATGTGTATGTATAAGAACTCTTTGTAATTTTTTAGTTGTAGATAATATCACTGTTCATGTAAGTAATCACTCAAATACTTGTGTTTGTAACTATTAATATTATAGAATGTGAGTTTAACTATGCAGCTTCTATCATGTCTTTTCAGCTGTTAGAATTCAATTATAATTTAGTTAAAAAGCTGTTGTCTACTCCCACTGGGATGAATCTCACTCTGGTAAAAACAAAAAACCAAAACTTTTACAACATAAGGATCTACACCAGTTGCTGGGATGTACCTGAGATGATGGACAAAGGACTTTCATCGCAGTTCACCATGAGGCAGAAGGCAGACACAGTGTTTTGGACCAAGGAAGAAAGATGGGGAACATAAGATGGTGGGAAGCCTTCCTCTGATGTCATGCAACATCCTGTTGTGATCTTATTGTCACTAACACGTTTATGTGTATTGCTTATCATCATATTGTACTTTAAGGTTTGGCTCATAATGAAGCAAATAGCTCTAGTGCAAGGTAGGCATGCTCACCACAGACAAAAGTAAACTCCTCAGACCTAAAAGCTTTCCTATAAAGGATAGAAAAATTTCCAACAAGACATATGGCAATAAGAAGAAATCATAAAGCAATTTTGGAAAATTCTAAAGCCTCCCCAGGATGGGGACTTTAAAATGAAAAGATCTAAGATTTGAAATATTGACTATTTCTCTAAGTCTCAAAGGGGGGAATCTGTTGAAGGCATGCAAGGAATTAAGCTGGGGCTATTATTTAGTCTCTGTGAGCAGTTTACAAGGTGCAACCTTGAGGGAAGGAACAAGATAATCAGAAAAGAAACACAACTACTGAACCTTGAGTGAACTATCCTAATTAACTTATAATTAACATATAATATGGGTAATATAAACCTGCCCCTGGGCACAGAAAGCCCCCTCCTCACAAAAGCCCCTTCCTCACTGAGCACGTCTAGGAAAAAAGAAGGATGCTGTGTATAAATATTTCCCGTGTGTTCACCGAGGCGTGCCAGCTTTGTGGGGCTACCACCTAGCACCCAACTCTGCACAGATTTGGAATAAAAGCAAGTATCTCAGCTCTTTGTGTTTTCATCTCTCTGCACAGCAAGTGGAAGAACCTATAGCTGGGGCAACAGATCCCCTCATCCAGATCATCAATAAAGATATTGAACAAGACCAGCCCCAGAACCGAGCCCTGGGGAACACCGCTTGTGACCAGCCACCAACCGGATTTAACTCCATGACTCTCTGGGCTTGGCCATCCAGCCAGTTCTTTACCCAGCGAAAAGTGCACCTGTCCAAGCCACAAGCTGCCAGTTTCTCTAGGAGAATGCTGTGGGTGATGGTGTCAAAGGCTTTACTAAAGTCCAGGTGGACAATGTCCACAGCCTTTCCCTCATCCACTAGGCAAGTCAAGGGTATTGTTGATAGAACGTTCAAAAAAAGTCACACCACCATTTAAAACAAGGGCATGTCTTACACTGTAAATATAAAGGTGATGTAATGTAAATGCAAAATTTTGTTTCCTCTATGGTAAAAACCTCTAAACTATACTGTATCTAAACTAATACTGCCAGTTTGGTCATTTGAAAACCAAACTTTTAAATGTCCAATAATACCTTATTGTAAAGGTTATGTCCTGTGCAGGTTTTGCTTTTGATAAAAAGAGAGGAAAAGAGAGATCCACAGCTCTCCATCTAAGAACCATTAAGGATACAGTAAATTACCACTCGTAATAAATAATACAGCTTTGCAAAATTGCTTTTCTGTACATGGAACATGAGAAGGCAGACTATAGGCTCTTTTGGCCCTGCCCTCAGGCTGCCAGGCATTTCACAGATAAAAGCATTAATTCTGAATGTCAAGGAATGGAAGAATGTAATGACAACCATATCTCCAAAGAGGTTATTTTTTCATTAAAAATCCCTGGAGCATAAACTCTAACTACGCCCAGATTTAGAAGAGTAGGAGTATTTCTTAGGCAAGCCACTTGAAAGACTGGAAAGGCATTGTGTATGTCCATCGTAAATCTGTTTCCAGTGTTTAAATACACATCAGATACACTTTGTAGGCCATTCTACAGTTCTGGTTCACTAGTTGTCCAGGCCACAGGAGATACAAAAATGTAGCTGGGTTTCTCCTGCCCAACTACACAGATCTGGCACTGCAAAAGCATCCAGGGTACGCAGAAGGATCCCCTCAAGGTCTCATTCAGTTGGAATGTTGTCTGGACCCAGTGAAATGCTTTTAAGGTTTCCCCATCAGGATATACTCAGTGCCCCTCAAATCTATTCACTCAAGTCATTTAAGTGATATCTTTTCTCCAGCATCAGTCACACTTGCTTATTTGATGCTTGGAAGTTTTTCATCCATTAACCCCGTGTGTATGTGTATCTGTATGTAAAAAGTGTTTATTTTCAGATTTGTACTCAGGAGATATTACAATGCAGTTTTACTGCCAGCATAGGTCCTTCTTTTCTGTAAAATAATAGGTATATCATGTATACTGAGCATAACAATGAAGTTTTAAAATCAGACAAATGATCTCCATTCCATCCTTTAAATAATGTTGCATCCCTTTCTTCCATCCCATGCTCACTACTTAACCACATTAATCAAACAAAAATTATACAAAGACAGAACTAAGTGTCAATTAACCAGCTGTTTTCTGCTCCTTTGACTTTAGAGATGTGTGGCCAATTCACAGTTCTTTCACTGAATCTTAACATAGTAGCACCATAAAAATGTAAGCCTTCCTGCACTGCTGGGAACATACACCTAATGAAAATCTGAAATTATTCAGGCCTGCATGAGAATTGTCTTACGTGAGAATCGTCTGACTTGGTGCACTTACTAAACCGTTTATCACAGGATTATGATGATTTCCAAGTCAAGGACTTAGGGAGAATATAATTCCTTATATAGAAGTGTTAATAACAGGTTCTGGATGACATTCACAAATAATTGCAAACTCTCACTAGGTTACATATTGCATCTTCAACAAGCTTGTGCTGTGACTTTGAAATTATATGCTACCAGCAACAAAATAATTACAGTTACTTTAACATATGCAGATTAATGGCATTTGCACTGTAACTTTAAAAAGGCCTGTATAATTAATTACAAAGGTTCTTATTTTCCTCTGTATCTCATGGTACTTTACCAGTTGAGGTGAACCCAAGTCTTTCATTTTATGGAGCTCAGAGCAGAAGAATGAAACTGGTCCCCACACTCATGTTGAAAAAAGGTGGTATCTTTTCTCATCCACTAACGTGGTTGCCTGTAGTGTGATGCTTACTTCTGCTTGCTCCTAGAGCCTGCTGGTGTGAACACTTTCCTAGGAAGATACAGAAGAAGGGAACAGCTGTCTACAGAAGCAAATGCATGTTACATTTTGATTGTATGCAAGTCCAACTGTAGTCCAGTTTAATCCTTTGAAAGGAGAAGATATTTGGTAGATGCTAGTTATATTACAGTGTAGATAACAACGTTCCTGTCTTCCTACTCTTTTTTTTTTTAATTAGCACTGTTTTGACTTTACTAGAAAATTATAGGGTGACATTTCCCTAATATTTCTTGATTTATAGGGAAATAGTGTTTCCGTTTCATAACATTTATATAAGCAGTTTTCAAAAGTTGTTTAGGAAAGCTGAGAATTGCTCCCACAAAAAAGGATACTCAGCCCTGAAGCAGGATGAAGACATTAAACAGCTAGGATTTTCTTAACAGAACTGTAGAAAAAATTAGGCTGGAAGGGACCCCTGAAGGTCACATAGTCCAATTACCTGCTCAAACCAGAGCTATCTTCAGAGTTAGATGGGGTTGCTCAGGGACTTGGCCAGCTGAGTTTTGAAAATCTCTGAAGATAGAAATTCCACACTGTCTGGGCACCTCATTCCAGGGCCTGACCCCTTGCACCAGGAGCAACTTGTTCTTTACACCCATCCAGTATTTTCATTGCTGTAATTTATGACTACCACCTCCTTTTGCTGTCCTTTTGCTGTGCACATCTGAGAAGTGTTTGGCTGGTGTTTTCCCACCTTGGAAAAAACTGCTTACAGGGGTGTAAAGCACAAGTTTTGACATGACATAATTAAAACAATGCATACACAGATAGCAAAACAAAGACCACACTTGTGAAGGAAAAGAATAGGTCCCATGTAAATCATGTTGAATTTACCTCACGTGCCAAAAGTGACTCTTCATAATACAGTTGTTCCCACATATTTTGCATTTCCGTTATGATCAGCTAAAGCAAAATTTCAGGAAGCTGGTTACACTGCAATAGGCATACATTGGTATAAAGAATTTGACAAGTCATCACAGGCTTACCTAAAGCACATGGATATCTGGTGGCTAGATTATGTGATCTGCCTCTGTCTCTGGTGAAACGAGATATTCCAACCACAACATCCCTTCTGTTCTCAGTCAGCACCCCCTGCTTAACACAGTTGTTGGTTAGACAAGTTTTATTAATTATCATGCTAGAACACACATTTGTGTTTCAACAGCACTTTCACAGCAATTCAGACTTAACAGAGGAGCCTTAAGAGAGCTGTGTTTGAGTCAAGTGAAGTAACAGACATCTTCATAAAAGAGGCCCCCAATTTATTTATTTATAGCCTCGTTTCCTCATATGTTCTTTCAGTTTTCAACATTCCATTTGCTACATAGATCTCTATATAGGAAATAATATTGCAACACAGGCAGCAAAGCTCAAAATGAGACCTTATAGGAAGGCAAGGTAGTTTTATTTTAAAATAAAATTGATTTCACCTACACTGTCATATCCACATACTCACCAGCACCAAGAAGCGTGTGTCCAAGAGGTCTGTCAACCACAAAGTGCCACTGAGTGTGCAGCCAGATGTCTTTCCAGTATTCAGACTTCCTTGATGATGCAAAGGACAAGGTATGCAGACTATCGATCCTCACCACTTCTCCTAGGTCTCTTTTTAGGCTACTGGTGAAATGTTGGTTTTGGACATACCTTTTTTTTTCCTCTTAGATTATAATGATTAGTTTTTTCATCCTGTCCCGCCTCTCTGAATCACTGGGATTTACCAGCTGTTCTTTGACTCCCAATCTGGGTGCCCTGCGAAGATACACATAGACTTCATAGCATCTTGACGATCTCCTAACCTAGGTGTCATCAACTCATTCCATGCCTGCATCTCCTCTGCTGCTGCTTGTTGCCCTGGTGCTTCCACACCCAGAAACTCCCATTAATATCAGTCTAAACAATTCTATTACATTTCTCTATGTCTAGCTAAGCAGAGAGTCATTTGTCAAGACTTTTCAGCAGTGGTGCTAGATCACACAGTTGCTGGCCCCAAAATTCTCCAGTATGCATGTGTGCTCATCTGTGTGTAACCTGCAGCAGCCTTGACGCTATTCACAAACCACTGTGCAAATACCGAGCATGACATGGTGAGAAAGTGAGAACAATCTGCAAAGAGATGGGTAGCAATAGCTCAAGCCCCACTACTGATGAACATGCAGCTGCAACCTAAGTCCTCATGTGGCATTACTTCCTCCCACTCAGGGTGCATGTTGATGTTGCAACTTGGCCAGTTATGTTACTTGTCTCCTCTGATTCATTAGTTGTCCACACAAGAAAGAAAGATTTCTTTTCTACCTACCTGATGGAAAAGATACCTTTAGATTCTCTGGAACCACAGGTAGAAAACTTCCAAGGATCACTTTCCTCACTCGTGACACAGTATACAACAACTATGTCTTAAAACCTATGATATGTGTACTCTTCACTGGGTAAAGAACTGGC
>NW_010526965.1:0-23281 GCF_000687285.1 Phaethon lepturus
CGCCGCGCGTTTGCGGGACAGACGCCGTCCGGGCAAGCTCACAACTTCTGCGTCTGGCACTGATGAGAGGGGGACACTCAGTCAGCAAAACCCTTCATGAAAAATAATGGAAATTAACAGTAACGCCGCAATAATTTTTAAATTAAATATTTTCCAGTGATACATATAGATAGCAATGTTATTTTGCCAATTTGTAACATTCTGTCGAATTTTTCATGCCGGATGAAGTCTGGAAATAGATCTGCATCGCAGAAGAGATTTTGTTTTGACAAACCAAATGCAACGTTTTGATTTTTTTTCTAGTGTTTTTGTTTTGAAATTGTCTTTCCATTTGTGTGATAAAAGCATTAAAATTTGCTCTCAGTCAGAAGGAAGCGTTAGTCTGGATTCAGATAAACTAGATAATTAATTATATAATCTGGAATTATTTTAAAGCGGGATTTTAATTCAATAATTTAAGAAGTTTTCAATCAACCTGCTACACTCAAAATACTGAACAGTGAAACAGCCAAACAAATGGGAAAATCCATCGCTTACATAATTCTACCACTGAAAAACAGCACGTCTTGCAGTTTTAGTTACGTGGTGTTCATGCACTATTTTGGTTTCCCGTTTTCAGATAAACATTTGTAGTGGTGACTACATACCCTGTACGCAAATTGCAACTATTTCCAACAGCAATAGGTACCGGATTATGATTCATGTGCCATGTGTTTCAAGGAAACATAAGAAAAAAAGCATTAAAACACATTTGTCTTTAATTATTTGTGCTAGTTGGGGCAGTGACATAATTGTGATTTCTGGCAATATAGTGCGAGAAGCGGAATTGTGATTTACATGCACATAAATCACCGAAGAAGAACAAAATCTTGATTTCACTTCATCCATACATACAACCGTAACTTCATCTTTTCTCTTCCTTCCTTATGGGATTCTTGATTTCCCAGATGGTGTATTAAAATTCTCCTCACCACAGCGGAGAAGCAGCAAAAGGAACCATGATTTCAAATGGTTTTCTTCTCTTTTTGTTTTCCCAGTATTTGACAACTGAGAAGCACTGACAACTCAAAGTTTCAAGGGATTGGGGCTTTTTCTTATCTCTAAGTGGGTCTTCACCTGAAATTCCAAACTAACCAAAACCACAGCACTACAAAGTTAATGTGTACGGTTGTACGATTATTTCAATTCTTATTTTTCTTTCTTCCTGCATGTCTTGACAGAAGAATGATGATCTGATGCAAAGGAAGATTACCAGCCCTTTCCATTTAGGTAAAAAATTGTTTTCTTTTTTATAAGAGGAAAAAAGAATTTTAAAAATCAATCAATCGAAAAAAGAAATCTGCTTTTTTTTAAAAAAGCCAAGACTTTTAACTAAGTCAGTTTGAGAAAACAAGAGGCTTTGGAAAACAACCACTTCCCAGTGTCCATTTTCAGAAGAATGTCTCTTGTCCTTTTGCCCCTGTAAAAACATTTAAGATGTCATGAAATTGTGGGGAAAAAAGGGTCTTTGAAAGATAAACCCCATTTTTCAACCAGCATGACTGTTCTCCCTGAACTCCTCTACCACAGTTTCGTTGCTGATAAGGGAGCTCAAAGAAAGAGTTAAATATTGCACAGGGATCACAAAGGCCTCCAAGTTAATTTTTTTTAGAAATTAAAAAAAAAAAGGGGGGAGAGGGATTCTCTTTGCTTTTCAGTATTGCCATAGCAAAAACATGCTGTCCCTGGAAAGCTCACAGCCGGTTTCTGTTACTGCTGCTCACGCAATGTGCCCCGGTGTGTACGGCATATACTCCATCAGCTTCCCACCCACACAGCTTATGCCAAGGCCAGGAAAACGCTGGAGCGACGCACAGGATAATCTATCAGAAATCAATTCCATGGTCTAGGAGTAATTTATCATTATATGTCGTACCTCAGTTCATGTTGGTTATTGAAATAAAATGAAACTAATACGGTCTTAAGCAAGACTGAACAAACAAGATCATTAAGTAGTTAAAGAGATCATCAGAAACTCATTTTGCATTGTTACAACTATTGAATTAGCAAAATGCAATCCCTTTACCAGGCCAGATTGCCAGCAGACTCCCGGCGCTCATTCAGAAACCAGGAGGCTGCACAGCAGCTTTTAAAGTGAAACGGCAATAGCTTTTATCTACTCCTCCTAATCAAACCCCTTTGCATTTGTAAACTCAGTTCTAACGAGGCACGGCGGGTGAAACTCATTGTGCTTTGCTACCTGGAAGTTTCCTATATAGTAAAGATGAAAGAGATGCTTATTGGAAGTCTTTTTGGTTTTGTTTTTGTTTAGCAAACATAAATGATTTTTTTTTAATTTTATATCATAGTAGAGCAGTGATCATATAGCACACATATATTTTTCTAATTGCTCTGCGTATCCAGAGCTTTGAATTTAGTCCACATAAATATCTCCGAGATTTAACAAATACTGTTTTTGATTACCACCCAAGGCCAAACAATTTTACTCTAGCATGCATGGATTCTGAGTTGTGTTTCATACTAGGAAAGCCTCAGAAAAAAAAAAATCATACCAGCTGCTCTCTATAGTGCAGAAATTCAAAAAAGAAAATAGAAACAATCTGTAATTCGGAATTCATTGGTAATTTGCTGCGCACTTATCTGAACAACACAAGCAACATGAACAACCGGAGCACGGAGCTGTTTGGTCTGCTGGCCTTAAGAAAAGGGTGTTTGGGAATGTGTGAATAAATCAAGCTGTAAAAAGAGCAGCAAGAGCATTAAGCTAAGTAGGACTAGAGCAAAGTTAACTTGGCGAAGGGAGCAAAGTCAGACAACTTCTCCCTTTGCAAGTAAAGCCCCTGGTGCCGGAAGGCTGAGGGGAGAAATCCGGAGCACAGCTGGAGAATAAGGGAATTGTCTTTTTTTAAATGAAGCTTCTGTTTTTAAATCATAGGAAATACCCCGTCTATAATTCTTTGAGAAATACGTCTAAAATACAGCTGTGCTCGGAATTTCCCGGGTGGTGGAGCCTAACCGCACTATCCTGTTTAGGCAGATGTGGTTTGTAAATACACTTACTATGGCACTTTAACTACGTTGTCGGGTGGCTGTGGAGATGAGGCCAGCTGTGTCTCCCCGAGCAGATGTCCCCCCTCACGGGAAGGCAGCATTTTGCAAATCACCGCCTTTGGGAGGTGCCACCATGGAAAAACACTGAGACATCCATTATCTTAACGTTTTCTTTTCCTACCTGAGAGCAAAATCGTAGAGGGACCTAAGTGTCAGTTACGGGATGGATCCTCCTCACACTTATTCTGAGATGAATCAGGGTGTAAGCAAGGTGGTAGGGAATTAAAATAAAATAGGGTTAGAAAATAGGTTTGTGAATTTGTAGCAAGTTGTAACTACAAGAACATTATGCACCAGCAGTGCTGCTCAGAAGTCCACCCAATCCTTTCCATCCTGATTTAAACATCAAGGATCTAATCAGTATGTAACATTGTAATTGTATAAGATCAGAATTAAGAGTAGTATGTCTCGTTCTTTGATAGAAAATAGAGAACAGTGTAACTAGTCTGAATGGTGTAGTATAACATAGTGAAGGCAATTTTTCTGTTTTTAAACAAAGACTTTGAAATGAATAACTGTGTTTGTGTTAACGGTCCATGAAGGACCATTTGGTATTGCCAAGTTTAAATGAACTTAGAGGGAAAGGTAATTCCGGCAGGGGAAGATCGTGACCACCGACTCAGAGACCACCCACTCAAGAAACCCTCCAACTCAAAAGATCAAGGAAGTAAATTCTTAGGAAGTTATAGTGAGCATGCGTGGTCATTTACATGTTAGGCGAAGAATTTTTAACCAATCATTGTATAGAGGATAATGAATATGTATTTGTGTACCTATAAAAGAATGTTTCTTAGACTGATTGAACGAACACGATTTGGGAAAACTATTCCCTGTGTTCCCGGCGCCGTGAATAAAGAATGCCTGCCTTCTAACACTACATTGGTGTTACGAGGTTTATTCCCGATTTCGGTGACAAGGGGAGGCTTTAACCCACCTTGCAGTCAAATGGCTATTTGAGGAAAATCCTAATGCTGAAGGCTGCTTTTATGTGTCTCGCTGCCGAAGGCATGCCAAGCTAGACTCAGGCCAACGTGAGAGAGGAACCGGACTACAATTTGCATGAAAGGAGAGCAGCAGCACTGAGGAAGTTCTGATGCCCTCCCTGCTCCTCTGTTAAACCATAAACTAAGCTGGAATTGTTGGGTTTGGTGAGTTTTAAATAGCAACGGGGCTTTGGGCTGGGGGGTCCCACACCAGCACGGGCTACAGCAGAAATGGGGCTCTTGAGAGACGTTGCACCATCTTGCATGTTGCTTCTGCTGCCTGTGACCAGTGGAGAAAGATGATACGCTGGTATCACTGGATATGCTGATGCCTCCATACTACGTCTTTATTACAGCCCCATCCAACCTGCTCTAAACTACGCACAACTTTCAACTGGCGAAGAGGATTCAAGGGCGACCTAGAGTCTCTGTGGCAACATGCATGCCTGTTGGAGAAACTGCCCGTGGGTTTTCCTTCGGTCCTTTTCCATCAGCTGCAGAAAACAAGCAGTGCCCCTGGATGCCTCTGCTCTGCCCCTTCCTCCCCACCACCCCATGGGACCTCCATGAACAACCTGTTGTATTTACTGAAATAAGCCTTTAGAAAGGATCAAAGTCACTAAACAATTAGTAAGCTGTCATGCAATTACTGTGTACAAGAAAAACGTCCTCTGGCGAAACCAGGAGTGCTAGCAAACACCCTGTCACACCGTCACACTGAATTCGCTAAATGAAACAGGTAATTATTATAAACAGGAAATGTCACTTGCCAATATCCTCATCCCGCTGAATGAAGTTGTTTATGCCATTTTCTTTTCAGGTGGTTAATAAAGATGTTATAGAGGTAAAAGAGTCCTGGTAATTTAGTAGATTCCTGGCACTGAATTTCCTCTTACTGGATTTTATTTAATCAACTGTAATTGTTCTTAGGAAATCTTAACCTGTTCACATTAGAAACTCTTCCAAATTAATTAACAGAAAATTTCCTTCTTATTCTCAAATAACCAAATTCTCACGCTCCCCCCCACAGGTATTCACATGGACAGGGGTCTCTGTCCTCCAGATGCTTTTCCACACCCAGTGATAGGGGAAAGGACACTTAATCATGATGCTCTCTTAGCCTGAGATCTGTTACAGAGCCTGGCTTTTAAGAAAATCTTGAAAATAGTGCAGAACTATTGTCTTCCTGGGTAAAAGTCAAAAAAGTCTTCTCCTCTGAAGAGATTGAGCACAAAAAGTAAGCCAAAGGTACAAGAGAAAATTTTAAAATGTCCTGATTCCAGCTGCCCTCCCACACTGAAGTTTTCTTTGAAGATGTGTCCATCCAAACTCCCCCTCAGAACAATTTCAGCCACTCTTTCATTTATCTTGTTTTCATTCTCAGCTTGACAACTCTTGACTCTGTGGTACATCTCAACAACATTTGAGATGTGGTTCATCTCAAGTGATGAACTCCACCAGCCTACTCACTCCTCTGCCCTGGTCTGCAGTGGTGCTCTCAGCTGTACACCATTTCCTACGTCATCTCAGACTTCTTTGGCATCTCAACACAGAGATAACATCTGGCCCAATGCAAGTTTTCCTGATGGAACACACAGTCAAGTTTGCAATGTGAGGATTGTTTGGCTCCACTGTGATACTGGCAGGCTTGACAATGACTAAGCTATAACTAACCATATTTTGGCAGACTGGGGGGGAAAAAAAGTATTTTGGGCATGGGGAATATTAACCCGATAGTAAGTGTATATCGGAGGCCCACCTGCAGAACTTGAAGTTATTCAAATGTGAAAAAAAATGTCAAAAATAGGTTTTTAAACCTGGAAGTCTGAGCATGCAGCAAAGCATATGCCAAAAAACTAATTGTACCCTAATTATTACTTTCTTTAATGATTCAAACTTTGCCATCATCCCAAAGTGAATAATTTCCCTTTTGGTTAGAAATATTTTGAATACAAGCAAAGGACATTTGAAAACAAAGAACCAAAAGGGAACTTGGGCTCATTGCAAAATAAGTGACCTGAAGAGTAGGAAGGGCAGAGTCAGTGGGAAATTTATCTAAAAACTGAGCTCCATTTGACACGGAGTCCTGTGGTGCAGGGGCCTGAGCTCCGTGACCAGCAGTCCCTTTCTAGTTCTAGCGACTGACTGCTGGCCTGAGAGCAGGTCCATAATTTATCTCTGTTAGTTTTTGCTGAACACATATTTTAAGCACCAGCTTCCTTCAGTAGTCAGTGGAGAGAGATGTGCATCTCCCAAAGCCATCTCATCATGCCTGAAGGCAAGCGTATCTAAGATAGAAGAGAGAAATAGCTATGGAGGAAAGCTGAGTACCCAGCTTAGGTAGGACACCTCATTTTAGGCAGATTATACACCAGATGGTCCTTCAAGTCAAATGCGAATTTCATAGAATCATAGAATCATAAAATCATAGAGCAGTTTGGGTTGGAAGGGACCTTTCAAGGCCATCTAGTCCAACCCCCCTGCAATGAGCAGGGACATCTTCAACTAGAGCAGGTGGCTCAGAGCCCCGTCCAACCTGACCTGGGATGGTTCCAGGGATGGGGCATCGACCACCTCTCTGGGCAGCCTGGGCCAGGGCTTCACCACCCTCATGGTGAAAAATTTCTTCCTTAGATCTAGCCTGAATATACCCTCTTTTAGTTTAAAAGCATCATCGCTTGTCCTATCACTACAAGGCCTGCTAAAAAGTCTGTCCCCATTTTTCTTATAAGCCCCCTTTCAGTCCTGGCAGCTGCAAGAAGGTCTCCCCGAAGCCTTCACTTCTCCAGACTGAACACCCCCAACTCTCTCAGCTTTTCTTTGTAGGAGAGGTGTTCCATCCTTCTGCTATGAAGAAAGGCTGAGAATTTGTTTGTGTGTCTGCTTTTATGGGTAGCCATTTAGCACAGAAACGTCAATGATTCCCCCTGACTTGAACCGTTTGATATTTCCAAGCGGCAGAAAATCCCATTACATCACTCTGACGCTCAGTTAACGTGGTAAACCTGGTCTTTCCTTCTGCGTTAATGACCCAAAGCTGAAGAAGAAAAATCCATATTCTGTATTACGAGGAACTGGAATGTTTGATAAACGCCTAGCAAGAGGAGTGCAGAGCCTGTTTCATAACCATAATATATAGATTACAACCCCGGCTTAAATTTACACTTTTGTGCCAGCAGTATATGCGGTTGACTGGGAAAGCAGATCCGTGCCTGGCTGACACGTTAAATGTGATGGGTCTGTAATGCAGGTAGCATCACTAGCAGAAAAGGCTGTGGTTTTTGTTTACTTAGGATCCCTAGGTACCTGGTTTTAAAGCCCGCTTGGAGCCAAGGAACAAGAATCTTTAAAACGGCAATGCCAAAAATAGCTCCAACATCCCAGATAAATAAACTGCAGATAATCTCTCGTGGCAAAATTATGGAGTGCAGCCTAGTGAAAGCAAAGCAAACTCTGATGGGGGCTCCTGTGCCACCTGAACGCAGGCTCGATGTTTTTTCAGGTAGCACTGCATTATCCTATTTCTTTAATTCGAATATTACCTCTTCCTCTTCCCAGGGTTGTTACCTTGCATAAACCCTTGTGCAAGTTCTTTTGAGTGAAAGAATTTTGCGGTCTCTTTCACACTGCTCCATACATGGAAGACCCTGCTCTGATACCCTGGTTCATCCCTCTCCTCACTGCATCTCTTGCATAAGGTTTTGATAGGATTTCTAGCCCTGATCTTCTCTGAAATTCATGTGGTGGATTTCAGTCCATGCAACAGATGTTTGAGTGTTGCAGGATTGTTGATCTGTTCAGGACTGTTGATCTATCGGACTCCCGGAGCCCGTGTTCTTTCTCCTTGGTAAAACCCAGCGCTCAACACATTCACGATCTAAAAAGAGGGATTTGTCCGTGTGTGGGTCTCTGATTCACTGTTTTTCTCAGGGTTGCACGAGATGGATGCCTAGAAATGAAACAGCCAGAAATGAGTAAATATACTTAATTGTTAGCGACATGAGCAACAACACACCAGTGGGATATTCTGTGCCCAGTGAGGAAACACCACCTGAATCTTCCTGCACCAGCTGCTTTGCCCCATGGGGATTTTGGATCCCATGGAGCCAACCCCTGCACGTCGTTAACGTTGCACGCCCTTGTAGGCTATTCTCAATACCCCTGTTAGGCATTCCGTATCTTCACAACAACTAAGGGACCACAGGTGAAAGTGCTAATAAGAAATAATACTAAAAAGATCTGTTATTCAAGCTCCTTGGAAGAAGCCATGGGCTGGAGTGTGGCTTCCTAGCTTCTACTTCTTCAAGGCTGAAAATACTAAAGGTATTTTCAAAACCTTGTTACTCAGTTGTTAAAGTTATTGCAATTATTCCTAACCATAGCACAGTTAGAAATCATATTTCATAAAGAACAGAGAGATCCATTATAAGGTTTCCAAGAAGATACATGTAAATCAAAAAAACATGAAGAAAAAAAAAGATCCAAACAACGAAATGGGGAAGCACCAAGCAGAAGATCCATGGCAGGGTAATTTAGTGTAATTCTCTCAGAGACCCCTGGGTATATGTCCCTGTCAAGGAGCTTGAAAAAAAAAGTCAGCAAGGTAACGGAAGGGTCTGGCCTTTAATAAAGGCATTGAAGTAATCGCCTTGGCAACTGATGTCACCAGCCAATGCAGCATCATACGTGACAGCTCAGGGAAGTGACGTGCAAATTTTGTCACCCGCTGAGGGGCAGATGAGGCAGGTCTGTGCTGGGCTTGGCTGCAGGATGTCTTGAGCAGAAAGTCTCACCCAGCCAAACAGGCTGTGAAGGAAACCAGTTCCCTCATCCAGGCTGTGATTTTGGAAGGAGTTTGAGAGAACTAGGTGCTCAAACCTATGAGACTTCAAGTGGTATGGCTTCTACAGATGGGGTCTAATCGAGTGTGTCTCCACGTACTTCTCCTTTGTCTTGCAATGATGTGCAAAGCCACCATTGACGCAGTGGAGTTTAATTTGTCTCTGTTATATATGTGTGTGTCTTGCTCACACACATCCTTTCAGAGAAGAGCTGTGAATGGCTTTTTATGAAAAACAGGCACTCACATATGTATTATTTCTTTTTCTGTCTAAGAAAAGTGACCCTTTTCATTTAATTTGCTCCAGCTTCTCCTTTCAGTCCTCCCAGCTACTGACCTGTAGACTGCAATTATTGTATGTTTTATCTACTCTCACGCAAGGGTAGAAGAAATCAGTAATACAAGTGTCAGCAATGCTCATGTGGGGTAAGGTGAAGCTCTTCTCTCAGCTATCAGGACT
This sequence comes from Phaethon lepturus, assembly GCF_000687285.1. Taxonomy (NCBI): domain Eukaryota; kingdom Metazoa; phylum Chordata; class Aves; order Phaethontiformes; family Phaethontidae; genus Phaethon; species Phaethon lepturus. The sequence goes on from NW_010526965.1 coordinate 9,395, forward strand.
ATATTATCAGCTCAGCCATTTCTAATTTTTTGGTTGCAGCAAGGGGGACATGGATCTGGACCAGCTTTGAACTTGCGCCATTATTTTTAAATACAAACACTCCTGCTACTGCAGCCGACATGCAGCATAACTTTGATCTACTTTCTGGCTCTGATAAATAATGATAATGGTAATAACGATCCTCTTTGGCCCTGGTGAGGTTGGTTGGATGGCTAGTTGGCTGGTTGGTTGGTAGGGTTCTCTGCCCCCTAAAACAGCCCCTCATCTGGCCCAGATCAGCACTGCTCTATAGGGATCATCTGAGCAGGGTGAGTTTGGTTCTGCTGAGACGCTTCCTCTTATGGCCCTGGAAATGAGAGTGGTCCAAGGCTGTACAGCCACTGTTCAGTAACCTACAGGGCATCACGGCATTTTCCTCACATTACTCTGAGGTTCATCCGCAGATGGTGGTGATGATACCAGCATTACTCTTTGAAACCTCTGGAGCAAATCCAGGAACTCATGGTTTTATTCCAGGTAAACCTGAAAAAGTTTTATTTCACACTTAAATTTCAGCTTTTGACTAGGCTCGCCACCTCAATAGACCAGAGATATTCCAAAGAACTGACAAAAGGAAGGGGAAAAAGCAGTTGTTCAAACTTTATTCTGGTTTTCCATCGTGTTATCCAGGAAGACCTTGGCAGCTACCAGATTGTCAGAGGTGGGACTTTTTAGTGTCGAGGCAGTAACTTATTAGGAAGAAACTGAACCAAACAGAGTCAAGTCTATGCTTAAAGTCTCAGAGCAGTGAACAACATCCCATCCATTTAATTGGAGAGACTTTTTAATTGGAGAGACTGTGCCAGCAGAGTCCTGCCCGAGCTGCTAACAAACCTTTTAGACGAGGTAGGCACAGAAAGCAAATGCACTGAAGGTCAAGGTATTACGTTTGCCTTTTAAAACCCCAGAAATAATAGAAAATTGGGACTTTTGCAACTGGTTTGGCAGGGAGGATGAAAGGCTTTGTAAAAAGCTGCATTGTTATTGACATATCTGCCAAGATTTCAGAAGTTCTACCTTCAGTGCAATTTCCCACATGAATTCTCTGGCTTTCCCTGAAAGGTAGGAGACGAAGGGATTGAGCAAACTGGGGGAGAGTGGGCAGGCGTGAGAGACAGGGAAGGAGAAAGAGCAACAGAAAAAGAAATTACTGATGAGGTTTTCCAGGAATTTGTGCTGCCCCCGTCATGGTAGTAATGCATATCAGGTTAGCCAAGAGAAAAGGCGTGGCATGTCAACTGGCTAAAATCCTTTGATTCAGAAATGTGAAGTACGAGCAGTTTCTGGCGAGCGGAGAGGTGGCATGGTACAAGAGTTCACAGGGAGGAGGGAGTGCTTCTCGCTGTACAAGGGAGCGTGCAATGAGCGTTCAGATGCCGTCGCACTGCTGAGAAATATTAGAGCTGGCAACACCTGGAGGACCTTTGAAGTCCTTAGTGTCAGGAGGGATCTTCTGGAGGAGTTTGACTGAAAAAAGGGTTTGCTACAGTAGCAACAACAGCCGTGACCTCAAGCAGAGTGGCTCGGAAGACAATCCTTGTTTCATGGGAAATTGATAAAAAATTCACTCATCAATTTTCCTCAAGTTTTATGTTTTTACAAGAGAGTCTATAGACTAAATCATAATTTTTTCCCATTTCCATTTTTTGCCTAAATTTTCTTCCTTATTTCCTCTCCACCCTTTTTTTTTTTTTCTTAAAGGGATACAATAGGAAATGAAAAATAGGGAAAATGGAAAAAGGAAGGGGTGAAGAAGAAGGAAGAGTGTATATTCTTTTAATACGATTGATTTTTGTCTTCATCATGTGGACTATATTTTCCATATAAATTTATTAAGGTCCATTTGCTCCAACAAATAAATAGTGATGTTCTGGAGCTCTGTTGCCTGTTCATTTCCTAACATAGACCTGGGCTTTGCTAAGGGAGTTGAGTTAATTTTGGTGGCAATACGTGCAGATGAAGCAGGAGTGCGAAGAGCTCCCTCAGAATCCCTGGGTGACAATATGACCCATCTTTAGGACACACAGGGAGAGAAATTTGGGTCCAGCTTTGCAAGAATTGGTTAAAAACATCTTGCTGGGTAAAAGCAGAAAACCCTGCCGTGATCACTCCCAGGAGGTAATTTAAGTTAACTAGGCAATTTTGGCCAGTATTCAAGCAGGAAGGGATGTGAGCCCTCTCAACCTTTCTCTGAAGTTATAGATATGTATGAACATACTGAGAACATCTTTGATAGGCTTCCAGCTTTTGAAAATTCAAGTTTCTGTAATCACGCTTTAAAACCTTTTTGAAAACAATCATCCCATCAAAGTGTCCTTTTATGGCTTCTCATGTCAGGCTGGGTCAGCAGCACCACGCTGTGGCATGTAACATGGCATTAAATCAGAGAGTGGTGCATCTTAACTGCAGGCATCAAATATTAAGCAAGGGAAAGAAATACATGGCACTGCGCTGTGCTGACCCTTTTACTCCTATGTATGTATTGATTACTCAACCTCGCCAGCCTTCTCCCCTGGTCCCCACCGCGTCCTCCCTGCGAGTGCTGGAGCAGGCGAAAGGCATGGCCTTTAGGAAGCCAGAATTTTAACAAGAACAAAATCAGGATAGTTTGCAGAAAGCCTCCCACACATGCTCCTGGCCACACAGCAGAGTGTGCTGCTAAGGGTGAGTGCCTTCACCTCCTCCTTGAAGACAAAGAGCTAATGCAGGCTGGTGGCCAGGAAGAACCCCAGGGACAGACTCCCATGGTGGGTCCTCACAGTTTTGAGGAGGTGGAACTCACTAAACAGTGGATATTCACTAAAGCAACTTCCCACACCTGATCAGTCAAAATCTCAGTAGCTGGGCCTGCTTTATTGATCTCTTTAGAAATACACCAGTTTTCACCACTCTGTTGGTCTCGCATTTTCCTTTATTTGCAAATTTAATCTTCTGAAACTGTTCCTCATTTTCTTTCTCTCTTCTCCATCTGTCCCTGAATTCATGGTATTGACTTTCTTCTCTCTCCTCTGTAGCATGTCAACATTTTTTCTTGTGTTTCTGTATTTTAGTAGCTTTCTCCTGATAAAAGCAATGACTTCTCACTGTCTGGAGCAATAACAATTGTGGGAAGCATTCATATCCCAATGTTTAAGGCCCTCAAAGATATTTAAATAACCCATTGCCTTGGAGGCCCAGAGAGCAGCTGAGGGGTATGTCCCCACAGGGACTGAGACACCGCAGGACCACGTGTGGGGTGCTGGGTTTGTTGTCCTGCCCATCAGGATCTCCTCGTCACCGAGAGGTCTGTTCCAACCACTAGACAAGACAATCCCAGCCTGGACCACTTTCCTTTTTTTCCTCTAGTCTACTTAAGTACTTTTCAATGGAGCTCAACTCCAGAAAGTGGGTCTGAGCCCACTTTCCCCCAGAGTAGTCTGCAGACTTGGGGCAAAGGTGTTCACCTGGGAGACTCTGGTGTGAGCAGAGGCAGGAAATGTGTCTCCCATTTCCTGGTGGCATTTTTTAACTACTAGGATATCAGAAGCTAAAAATGAACGGGAAGAGAGCAGAGGACGTCGAGTGTTAAATGCATTCAGTGGAGCCAAACCTTCAGGCAACCCAAGCGGACAATGCTTAATGCACAGCTGCTGGGACAACATCGGCATGGCGCAGGGACTGGGCTGCTCAGCACCGCGAGGCCGAAGGCACCTCCAGGCTTGCCCAGGGCCATGCTGTCGCATGCTCCCAAGGCTGGACAGCAGCAGTGGGTGTAATTCTGCATTAGCATGGCTTCAGTACGCATAAGGCAAACTTCAGCAACTAAATCCATGCTCTATCAAGCATGCTGAAGCAGGAGCCAGCCTGGGGTAAAGCCAGGGCAGACTTACCTTTACTTGAAGACTCTCTGTGTGCCATTTTCTCTGCTCCCTCTAAAGCAAAAGCAAAAGGGCTTCTTTAGCTTGTTTGCAGCACCAGAGGGGGAGCAAGCCTGAGACTTTCAGATCTGGACCAGGACCTCAAAAACGAACAGTGGAAACACAGGGCCAGGGAAACACATCATCGGTCCTTAAATAGCATCCCAGCAGGGCTGGGATTACAGGATTCACCTCTGTCCCATGGGCTGCTCCTTCAGAGAAACGAGATTCCTTACACTTTCAATTTCTCATTTTCTCCCTCTTCATCCATGGTGACACTAATGTACTAATGCTCAGAGCAGGGGAAATTGTTGTTCCTTCCACACACAGAGCCTGCAGCTTGGTCACAGCTGTGTGAAAGATGTATTACACTAATGGAGTTTTCTTGTTTTTTATTTCAGATTGGGTAAATCCACAGTAGGGCTGCTTCTGGTTTCTAATCCATTAGTCGCCTCTTGCCCCTCTCGGAAAATGTCGAGTTATGTTCTTTGCCTCCCGTCTCCATTAACTCTCACTTCCAACTTAAGCCACTTCCAACACTGCTGGTTGTAGCTGCAGCCGTGCTTTGCATCACCACTTGTCTGGATCCTGGTGCTTCGTGTGCCTCTTCCGAATGGAGCAACACCCCGGGGACAGATGCAAAAGGGCTTTGTAGTCAGGACTGCATGACGTGGCCATCCGTGAGAGCAGGAACTGGCCCTGGGTACCCTTAGTCCTAGTTTTGCAGGTGCACAAAGTACGGCATTAGGCAAAACCCTCCGTGGGGTTTGTTGCAACCCCATTCGTTCAGAGCTGGTCCAGAATTTTCCACTGAAGGCTTCCTGTGTCCCAGACGTTTGGCCTTCTGTGTCCATCCTCAGCATGAGAAACTCAAAATTGTTTCATCTTCCATTTCCAAATGCACCTAAATGTCAACAAAATGGACAAATGGGCCATTGGTTCACTCCAGCTTTACGCTGCTGTAACTTCCCTGAAATCCAGTGGAGTAGTTCAGAGGTGAGTGCGGTTCATATCACGCAGCATTGCCTTTAGCAGTAAGGGTTAGACTTGTGATCTCTTCTCAGCGTGCTGCTTCTTACCAAGTGCTGCCATGTGCTAGCATCGTCACTGGAGAGGTCAGCAAGAGTTCAATGTTCTCAAGAATCTCCTGCTTCGTTTTTTGGCACAAGCAGCACAAAAGCATCGCTTAAATTAAATTCTCTTTGAAAGAAAAAGACAACCATGCCTCTCAGTACAAGATTTCAGGCACGTTTGTTAGTCAATAATTACTCTTAACCCATCATGGCCCTTGCAAAATAATCTTGTTCCTCACAAATAACGATCTGTTATAGGAATGATTACATTACGCCTTCAATAAGAAAGCTCACAAATTGATTTGTTTTCTGTTAACCAATCAAAACTGTAATGCATCATAAAGCTTGGCTGCAGGAAGGACAAGAAAGTGCTGGGCAAAATCTTGTACCCACTTCTAGCCTCTAAAAAATCAGCTGTTACAATTTTAACAGCAAACTGTTACTCAGTTTCTACCATGAGCAGTTTTCCCATTTAATTGCTACCTACTTCACGTCTTTTGAGGTCATTCTATGCTTTACAATACTCTCTGTGCCCATAGTTAGTGGCACGACAAATTCAAAATATGAATTTGCCCTTCGGGTCAGTAGAGAACCCACGATATCAAAGCAGCACAAGCACAGACGCAGCCGGAAGTGACCAGATATGCATAATTTAGGAATGTAAGTATTTCCTCCCTCTACGGATGAAAAAGTGCATATATCAGACAGCTTCTGGGTGGAGGGGACCGCTGAGACCAAGAAGGACACAGCCCTGACCTCCCGGCTCCCTGCTGGGAAGCACCAGGATCTCTGGCTTTTCCTGCAGTTGCCACCTTCCATCTCTTGCCCGGGCCCACCACAGGAAAGACACAAGTTTATCTCTGGGGCAGCGTAAGAGCAAGAGAAAGAAGGTCTGACTCCAGAGTCGAACGTGCAAAGGGCTGTCTAGCAGGGCAGGAGCCTGGTTTCTGAGACCTCCTCTCAGAGCTGCTCCTACGCTTTCTGCAAGGCTGTCTGTCATCTGCAGAAGCACCAAGAGCAATTTTTGCAAGCTGTCCTCACCAGAGAGACCGGATGCGCTCTGCCCTTACCAGCTCTAATTCCTAGGATAGCGTGTCAGCTTTTCCTTTCCATTCCCTCTGCTCCTTTTGAGCTTCCACTTGTTCTCTCCACAGTGGCTCACCAACAGCCTTGGTCTGAAGAGGAGGTCCCTTCCACGGTTGGGGGGCAGGTCTGGGTTGTATACCTGCCAGCAGAGCTGGGGTTTGAACCTGGGGCCCATAACCTGGACGAATCCTCTACCTTCTCAGCTGCCACGTGAGATGAGTGTGGCAGTACGTTACCTCCTGTGATACCTAAGGAAAGCATGACCTGCTGCTCCGTTTTAAAGCAAGCACAGAAATCAAGGCTCAGGAGAAGGTTTTAGGCATGAGCTGAGCAACAACTGGATACCAGCATTTTCCTACAGCCCTGTTGAGGTAAACCAAAGCCTTGGGTGGTGCAGGATTTAGCCCGCTGGATGTCCTGATAGCTGACAGAGGCACTTTGCACGCAACACATGCAATTTTCTCACTTGCCCTGAACACAGGTGGCAGCTCTGGGCCTGGATTCACTCCAGATCATCCACCTTCCCAGAGCCACAGTTCAAAAACCCAAGTTTCACGTAGGGAGGCAGAAAGGTATGAAAGGAAGGGCAAAGATAAGTGGGCCGCTGAAGTCAAGGGAAACCCTATAAACAAGTCCCAAAAGGATAAATTACCAACTGCAGACAGAGTAAGGACATGATGTAAAGACAGTCGGGGTTCAAGGATAGAAGGAGACAGAAGGATTAATTTCCAAAGTGTTCGGACAACAGCACTCACAGCTCTGGAAGAGTTCTTTATGAATTACAGCAAAGCCAACAGGTTTTTGAAGAAAACATTTGCCTTTTGAAAACTAGCTGGGTTTTGTCTCTTGAAAACTGCCTGGATGTAATTATTCACAGGAAAACCTGGACTGACAAGACTCTAACCACTACCTTGCATGTATTTAGGATATGAACCTGGTGATAATCAGATCCTACACTTAGGGCATGTGCCACCAATAGCTGAAGTAGCTAGAAAATATAATCATAGAATCATAGAATCAGAGAATCACTAAGGTTGGAAAAGACCTTTAAGATCATCAAGTCCAACCAAATAAACAATCAAACATGGTATTGTTTAAAGGCGAGGCAAGACTTGGATTTATGTGTTTAGATATTCAATTAAAGTAGAAGGCTGAGTGAGACTGATATGGGTACCAATGAGTAATTAATTCAAGTTTGGTTATACTTTGTAAACAAGTTTAAAAACTTTGAAAACTTTGAAAAACAGGTTTGTGTTCGAAAAACATGTAGACATGGCACTTTGGGTCATGGTTTAGTGGGCATGGTGATGTTGGGTCAACGGTTAGACTTGATGATCTTAGAGGTCCTTTCCAACATTAATGAGTTTATGATTCTATGATTCTATTCTATATACAAGGATTTAGAACAAGTTCTTAACAGAAAAGCAGTTGAAGACATGGTGATGATGGAAAATGAGATAAAATTAAACAGTTTTACAAGCATGCTGGTCTAGATTCTTAGGCAAGAAATGCCATAGGTCAAATCCATTTTGCCGTCCTAGGAAAAAAATAATTTTGTAAAGTACCAGATACAAAATTATGCAAGAGAAGATGAGACATAGGTTAACACTGAGGTAAGAAAGGAAGAGGCTAGAAAAAGCAAACAGGGTTAAAAGAAGAAACATCTCTTTATAACAAGGCTACTGGAAGAGCTCAAGAGGGAATATTAGTATTTATATTGATATGCTAGGCTTGTTGACCTGGGCAACGAGCTAGCTGGATTACAAAGAGTCCTTTAAACTAGATATAGGGGGAGAAGGGGATGGAGTTCTAAGCACTAGAGAAAAGCTGGGGGCTGACAAGGCATTAGGAAGCAACAGGTAAACACCTGTGAATTGCTCATGGAAATTTGGGCAAACTCCAAAAAGGGGATGTGGGCTGATAGCCCAGCTTGAAGTGCCTCTATACCAATGCACACAGCATGGGAAACAAACAGGAGGAGCTGGTAGACACTGCCCAGATGGAAAATGACGACCTGACTGCTATCACAGAAACTTGGTGGGATGAATCACACAATTGGTGTGGTGTGATTGAAGGCTATAATCTCTTCAGAAGGGCCAGGCAAGGAAGGAGAGATGAGGGAGTTGCCCTCTATCCCAAAAATGGGATTGATTTCACACAGCTATCTTTGAAGAACAGCAATGTGCAGGTCAAGAGCTTATGGGTGAAAATTAGAGACCAAGCCAACAAAGGAAACTTTGTGGTTGGCGTCTGGTACAGGCCACCCAATCAAGGAGAAGAGGTTGATGAAGAGCTCTTTCTTCGACAGCAGGAAACATCACACTCACAGGCCCTGGTCCTCATAGGGGATTTAACCACCTGGACATTTGCTGGAAAAGCAGCACAGTGAACTTCATGCAGTCCAGGAAACTACTGGAATGCACCGAAGGCAACTTTCTAGTCCAGGTGATGGAGAGCCTGACCAGAGGAGAGATACTGTTGGACCTGTCGTCCACTAATGCAGAAGAACTTATCGGAGAGGTCAAGATTTGAGGTAGACTGGGCTGCAGCGATCATGCCCTGGTGGAATTCTCAATCTTGAGGAGTACAGGATGGGTAAAAAGTAGAGTCAGGACCCTAAAGCTCAGAAAGGCAAACTTTCAGCTGTTTAGGGTGCTAGTGCATGGGACTCCTTGGGAAGCCGCCCTCAGAGGCAAAGGGGCGAACAAGAGCTGGGAGATATTTAAAGACATTTTTCTTAGGGCACAAGACCTCTCAATCCCGACATGTAAGAATTTGGGCAGGGGAGGCAGGAGGCCAGCTCGACCGAGTCAATACCTCTCAGCCAAGCTAAAACACAAAACCAAAAAGCGTAGGCAGTGGAGGCAGGGATACACATCCTGGGGAGATTACAGGGATATGGCCCGTGAGTGCGGGGAGGGGATCAGGAAACCAAGGCACAGCTGGAACTGAACTTGGGGTTGTTGGGGTTGTTTAGCCTAGAGGAGGGAAGGCTCCAGAGAGACCTTACAGTAGGTGTTGTGGTTTAAGGCAGCAGGCAGCCAACACAAACCCACCACCCAGCCGTTCGCTCACCCTGCCCCCGCAGTAGGATAGGAGAGAGAATCGGAAAAGAAAAAGGGTAAATAAAGACAGTTTAATAGGACAAGAAAATTAAAAGAAGAATAATAATGGTAATAATAATGACAAAAGAACATACAAAACAAATGATACACAGCACAACTGCCATGGCCCCTCCTCAACCAGCTCCCCCAGTTCATATGCTGATCATGACGTCATATGGTCTGGAATAGCCCTTGGGCCAGCCGGGGTCAGCTGTCCCGGCTGTGTCCCCTCCAGCTCCCCGTGCACCCCCGCCGGCTTGCTGGCTGGCCAAAGCACGGGAAGCTGGAAAGTCCTTGACTGCTCAGCAACAACTGAAAACATCAGCACGTTATCAATATTTTTTTCATCCCCAATCCAAAACACAGTCTCCTACAAGCTTCTGTGAAGAAAATTAACTCTATCTCAGATGAAACCAGGACAGTGGCCTTCCAGTACTTAAAGGGGTCCTACAGGAAAAATGAGGAGGGATTCTTTATCAGGGAGTGTAGTGATAGGACAAGGGGTAACACTTTTAAACTGAAAGAGGGTAGATTTAGATTAGATATTAAGAAGAAATTCTTTACTGTGAGGGTAGTGAGGCATTGGAACAGGTTGCCCAGAGAAGTTGTGGATGCCCCGTCCCTGGAAGTGTTCAAGGCCAGGCTGGATGGGGTTTTGAGCAATCTGATCTAGTAGAAGGAGGTGTTGGAACTAGATGATCTTTAAGGTCCCTTCCAACCCAAACCATTCTATAATCTATGATTCTATGATCTAAATTATAGTGCTCCCATTAAATTTGTTAGAGCATCGTCAGCTCTGAGTAAAGCAGCGATATCAAGAAGAACTGGATGACCTTAAGGCCTTATTTTAGAGAAAAATAAATCTACACAACCATCGTGCTGACATGCAATAACACGTCTGAAGAGACAGCAGAACACTGTGCAAGCACAATGCTTAGGGAGGAATATCTGTCCTATCTGACAGTCACCAGTCACCGGGAATGGAAATGACATCTAGCCACCAATGTGGTATTGCTGGAAGAAAGCCAAATTCAGCCCTACAATACGTGGAGACAGATAATTCCAGTGGAGATCACCCCTGCACCAGTGGATCAGGCCTAGGTAAGACCTCACCTCTGTGCAGTTCTGCACAGGCTCGTTGAAGGAAAAAAAAAATTGTCACTAGAATAATTGCTAAGGAGGACTATAAAGGGCATCAGGCACTCCGAAGATGGAGGAAGTCTGGGCTTGTTACGTTTAAGAACGGCTAAGAGAGGATTTCACTGCTTTTTGTATATGTCTGGGGAGGGACAGAAATACAGCCCATAGGGAGCAGACCAGCTGAGACGAAAGGATAATGCTGGCACAAGAATACACAGGAGAAAACTGGAACTCATTTCAGCTGTATGTCTGAAGATCCGTACCTGTTAGTACAGTGATGCTGAGGATCGGTTCGTCGTTCGGAGACTGAAGGTAAGCCGAAGCATTTTATGGAAGGGATAATGTGACAGCGGGGATCAGAGTAAAGCAGACTTTAGAGGTTCCCACGGTCCCCTCGCAGTGCAGAGAGCCCGTTATTGCGGAGGCAAAGTCAGGATTCCTTAGGGGTTATAGATGCTGCGATCTTGACACGTTCCTGCTTCGCTGAACTCTTTGCTAACATCTCTGTTTATTTAGTCCAGACATACAGTAAACACCTCGATCCAGAAATCAAGAATCAGTATGCAGTAATTCATGACTGTATGAACACTGTATCCTTTCCACATGAGCAAGATATTTACTCTATGACTATCCTGAGCTGAATCAAGAAGGCTGTTAGGAAACAGTGCAGGAAGGCATAATGATACAATTTTTTATAAATGATTAGGTGTTCATCATTACCAGCACCTGCAAATCCACAGCAGTGAACATTACTCTTGCCTAAAAATAGGCGATTTCCTGATAAGAAATCATGCTGAATAAATTACTGTTTTGTTGCTTCTGCCATGAAACTCTGCAATTTATGCTCCCACAGATACCAAATGGAGACCCTTCTCTACTTTTTCCATACAGACCTTTGCATTATAGCCTGGGGTATGTCCAAATGCAGCATTTAATCAGGAGATTACCTCTGAGGTGTAAAGATTGTTCTTTAATCTCCAAATCCCAGACAGCTGCTGTGTTAAATACAAGGATACATTATCCCTCTTTAGTATTTAGTTCTTAATCAGATACATTGAGGATGCGCTGAAAACAGTCCCTCCCTACTTCCAACGTCTAATTTTAAATTCCAGATTCTCCCCTTAGATGTTCTTCCTGAACAAGTACATCGCTCCAGGAGAAAAATAAGACTTGGAATAAGCAATCTCCAAACACAACAGCACAGCTTGCCTGCAGAGTATTTCGATTTTAAAACAATACTATGCAGGGCAGAGATATGTATGTAGAAGAGGGCAAGTTATTTAGTTTTATTTCAAGTCTGGAAAATTTGCTGAACAACAAGAGGCTTAATAAGCTTGCCTTGTTTAGATTAACCAAGAGAAGTGGAAGTGATGACTTGACTTGGATTGTTTTCCAAGTACTTGCATAAAAGATCTCTTTCAGGTGGGATATTTCCAGGCCAACAAAGGCATGAGAAGATCCATGTCTGAAAGCAGAAGCTGGGAGAAATCTGGCAGGAAGAACAGACTGCATTTTTTGGAACAATAAAGCAATTTTGCAGTTGGCCAAACTTCTAGTTTCTATTGCACTCATAATGTCCAAGGGCTCTGGTCTGCTGGGATTGCTATTAAAGCATCTGTGAATAGTGTCACAGCACTCTGAAAAGATAGAGATGGAGGAGAATGCTTTGGTGACAAGATAACCCTCCCTTGCTGTGACAGTTTTGTCTTCGTCTTGGGTCTTTGTCGCCGTTGCTGATATCTCAGCTATACCCTGTCCTAAGCCATCACTTTGCTACAGCCCACCAATGTCCTGCAGCTCAGCTCATCACTGGTAACTTATTAAGCCATGAGAGCTCACTTGCTGCATTCACATGCGGAACTCTTGAAGACATGGTCTCAAAGTAAAGAAATTACCTTTTTTTTTGGTTCTTTTATTTGCTGGACCCTAAATTGCTGCTGCACAGTTCTGATTACTTTTAATAATGAATAGTTTCTTTTCAAGAAAACTCAACATTTGACAATCAAATCTGGGCAATGTTCTTGTGCCACTGCCTCAGCATTCTTGCCATTCCAGCCCAAGTTCCTATTTGAGATGCAGTCCAGTTTAAGCTCCCCGTCCATTTAGCAATCCTCTCTCTCAGTTCTGGTGGAGCCCAGTATGAAATGGGAACACCCAGCTGCCAAGAGCAGGCATTTTGCAGGACTGATTCTTCGTGCTGCCTGTATACAGTAAGAGTTGACAGTCCTTTGTCAACAGCCACGTGGGTACTGGCCAATGGCCCCATGGCAAGCGCTGTCCCAGGAAAATAAAGATCACAACTTGGTCTATGGTGGGATTCTAAAATACTGTCTCTAACGTTGTGTTTGATAATGCTTAGGGGGAAAAAAAAATTAGGTCCCATTCCCTGCAGGAAACTCAGTACAGCAGCAGCTGAGTTCTGAGTTATATCACAACAGCGCTATGTCACTTAAATCATGGTTTTAAGAGGCTGCTGATCAACCTCAGGAGCTTACACACCTCCCTTCCTTTGCTCCTGAAGCATCTCAGCTCCTCATAATCTTTGACAGATTTAAGGTAATAGTGTGGCTCGCTATGAATTGTCCCTATTTTACAGAGAAAAATATGAGTGACAGTGAAACTAAGGGCCCAATTTTTCAGACGTGATAGAGGTCACCTAGTCCACCTCCTTGCACAAAGGCTGTTTCAGATCTACTCAAACTGTTAGAGCTGCTCTTACTCAGACCTCTGTTCAGACACCTCTGCTGATGGAGATGCTCCCACCTCCCCAGGCAGCCTATTCCAGTGCTAAACTGCTGGCTTTTGGAGGATTCCCTGCTGGCTGTTACCTCTCTCCCTTACTACAATTCATACTTGTAATTTCTTGCACTGGATATGGGAAATGGCTATTTCCCCTCTGCAGCAGTGTTTTTAACATTTAAGGTGGTGTATATCTCCCCTCTGCCTTCTGTTCTCTAAACTAAACCACCCCAACTCTTTCCTACAGTTTTCTAGATTCCTAGTAATTTCTATCTTTTTTTTTCCCCCTGGACTATCTCCCACTATTTCATGTTTCCTGGGGCCCATATCAGACGGAAGGGTTTATTATACAGTATTCCTCTATGCAAATCCCCCAATTTTTTTTTTTATTCTTCCACAAGTCTGAGGTTTTCTCTTCTGATTCTTTGCAGACTCTTTGACCAGCTGTCCCCAGCAATTGTATAAGTAATTCCTTATTCCGAAACATAAAAGATCTTTGTACTTCCAATCAAAGTGTCTCTCAAAGCACCATCCATTCTGGCACTTCACAGAGGATGTCAGATTCATTCCAGTTTATCCAACATTCATTCTCATTCCCGTTTTTCCACTCTTATTCCAGTTTCTCCAGGTTATCTCCAGAAATTTAAATTATCTGACCCATGGTGTCACTTTCCTTTCTTACCTCTTTAAGGTAAGCTTATGCAGCGATGCTTTTTTATCTTTTAAAGCCTTTTGGCCTCTCTCCTATGCTCCATGCAGAGGGAAGTTGCTAACGGCTGAAAACTTTGATACTGGTCCTGCCGGATCCCA
>NW_010526965.1:23312-32677 GCF_000687285.1 Phaethon lepturus
ATATTCTCAAATAAATTTCAGCAGGCCCTCTCACCGTTTAAGCACTCAGTGATCCATCTTGTATTTTTACAACTATCTACAGGACAATTTTAAGGAAATTTAGATGCTAGGGTGATTGATTAGAGATACAAGAATTTTTTTTTAAATTAAACGTGATCAAACAGTATCAAGGCAACTAAGAAACTCTGAAAGTTCCAGCAGGACACAAAATCTTCAAGATGTTTAGGACCCTACAAGTAGAATTGAGGACTTAGGACCTAGGGAATGGACAACAAAAAGGATTAAGTGTCATGTGCCCTGTCCCTGTCTAGACCTCGCTGTAGGTACGTACCTTTAGATGCCTAAATGACTTTTGCAGGATGGTCCCAGGCAGGATAGGCAGACCACAGATGAACATGGAATAAAACACCATTCTCTCAAGTCCAACAGCAACTTGGAAAGCTTTCTACTACTCTTTCACTCCAGAGCGTTGTGTTTTCTATTGACCTTTTGAGCACAAAGATTGCCTAAGTTTCTGGTAAAATGTGCATTTTTAGTTTATAATAAATCTGACTATCACTAGATGAAATGAGAGCACGGTAGTCACCTGGATACCTAACAGCTTGGTAAACCACAGTCAGCCCTTGCCACAAAGGAGCACACGTCTTAACGCCTTTCTCATAGGAGAAAGTAAGACTTACGATGCTGTATTTCCAGGTAAGGATTCAGTGCAAAGAGTGATTAAAGTCCACTGATGTACAGCTTAATACGTTGCTTAACAGCAGTAGTTTTTTCCAAAGCCATGCTCCAAGTATGTGGAAGAGCTGATTTTGAACCCACATCACTGAAGAACAAGTGAGGGACATCACCGCGAGATCACCAACCATTTTTTTCTGGACACACCCGGATTTCAGTGATCGCAAACATAGACTCAATTTTGATATATTTAAGAGGCAACGGAAGTGGGATTTCACTTCCCCCCTTTTAGAGTTTTTTATTCACTATGCAGTTTACTGTAGGAAAATTTGAACATGTGATTAATGTCAAATCAGCTCACCTGATTAATATATTTTGCATACGTTCAACAGAATCTGGCACTGTGTGTGAACACCCACTTCCTGAGACAGCAAAATTTTATTTCTGCATGAACAGAACTGTCATATCTTCTTATTTGTTCTCTTAAGTTAAATGAAATGTGACCCAATGAGTCAAATGCCAGTTACACTAGTTTATTTGTCAGTGTTTCAGGCGTACAGCCATAACACTTTAACAGCTTACAGCATTTATGTTCAGCTACAGCTTATTTTCTCAACAGGAGATGGGCTTGAGAAACTCTGAGAACCTTCAGTATTAGTAACAACAAAAACGCAGCGATTGGCATGTAGCTGGTTGCATACCTGAGGCCAAGATTCCATTCAAATTGAAAAACTGGATGGCCAGGTGAAGGTTTGTCCAGCTGAACCTCTGCATCTTTTGTAGCTGTCACCACTGGCATCATCTCAGTGTCTGATTTTGTTCCCTTTTAAAGGAGCATTTAATATCTGGGAAAGATTTGCAGTCATTAGTAGCCTCCAACTCTCTGTGGGTGAACCATGCGCTGCTCTTGTTAGTCAAGTGGCAGATGCCCGTGGGAGATATTAAGAAAGCTGGGGGTAGAATACAGGACACTGAGTTGCGACCCCATGTTCTGCGCACGGTGCTTCAAGGAAGGAAGATGTAAGAAAATGGAAAGAATTTGCAGGAGAGAAACTGAAGTGTGTAGCCATCCAGCAAACACGAACGGCTCAGACAGGTAGAGGGATACGGGCAGGTACAGGGGATGGGTATGGTGAGGATGATAACGTAGGGAAAATGGGTCACAAATGTGAGGGCAATCAACTTTTCTCTACCAGCTGAGAAATTAAATTATCACCTCCAAGATTTCATTTGGCCTTTACAGAAACATCTCTAACTGTAATGCCAATGAAGCAGGGAGCTGAGGAGTAGTCTCTGATGAACGCTTGCAAGAACATGAGACGAACAGTCTGCCCTGGGAGCAGAGCAGGAGTAAGGGATATTTTGCCTCAGTGCAGAGTTTTGATGTCCCCAGTCATTTTAGCTTCCTCCTACATTTCTGTGATTTACACTACGGAATGAACTTGGTGATCTCAGGCTATGCAAAGGGGCCCTGAGGGCTCCAGGTGGATCAGAGTTTTTATTTATTCCACACTACACAAATTCAAACCAGGAATCAATTCCTGCACAGAAAATCTCTCTTTGCAAACCTGAGAATTGTTTTAAAAGAAGCTAAATACCCTCAGTAGAGCTGCCAGTCATCTAAGTTTCCCTGCTAATTGTCTCTTCAAATTTCTTTTATTGCCCAGAACAATCATTCAGGAAAAAAAAAAAAGAAAGAAAACAAAACAAAAACAGCCAGAGTAAAAAAAAAAAGATACTTTTCCTCCGTCAGGATTGGTAGTTATCCAGCAGTTTGCTAGGAGATCTTCATGCCTAGACATTCCAGAAGTCCCTTCTGTCCATGCTGTTGGACCAGTCTCAGTGTGCAAAGTCCCGTGCCTCAAAAGTGCAAAGTGCTCATTGCACATCTGGGAGAAATCAGTGCACAACCTTTGCAGCACGTTGAACAGAGCAGGGCCTGTGAGAGCCACCATATGTGTGTTGTACAGCTCACGTGGTCTACGTCTCCGTACAGTGTTTCTGAGATGAAACAATTAAGTGCCTTCAGCTTGATCCAAGTGATTTCCACTGCTGATATCAATATCAGAACTTGAGATGGAAATCAGGTCTCCTTGTAGCTAATAAAATGCCTGAACTGCAAGTGTATCTGCCTTCTCCCAAGAGTTTTAACTATATTAAACTATCACTGGTTTTTCCTCAAAATAAAACCAGGAATGCAGGACAAGTCAGCTGCTGATAAATGCTGGTTCTTCCTTAATTCCTGTTTTAATTGTCATGACATTGCACTGGATAATGCAGAGCACCAGCGTCTTTCCCCGTGTCATGGTATCGGAAAGATGCATGAATATTTGCAAAAAAAGTTTATAAAGTTAACTTTTATGCATTGGGTTCAGCAATTTTGAACGTATTTCTCAGAAGTGACGTTTGAATTCTCCAAATATTTCCCATGGTTATCTACAGCTATGATACTTAAGAGGAAGACTGAGACTTCTGCGACACTGCATAATAATATGCAGAATAACCCACAGGTTACTTCATAAACCACAAATCAAAAGTCATAAACAATGTTCAGTGAGTGCACGTAGGACTGGCACAACTCCCTTGTATTAAATGTCTGCCACCATGTAGTAAAGTGAAAATCACGCTTTTCAATCTCTCTCCAATGAGATGAAATAGGTTTCCCTATTGCCAAGACAGTGATAAATTTAGCTTTTGCATCTCAAAGTACACAGATGTCTTTCGATTGTTACTTCAGAATAAAAAGTGGCCTTTGATGAATCAATAAGAGATGCCATAATGTGCCACTTGCCCAATTCCTGAAGCTGGGTTCAAAAAGAAAGTAACAGACCATTTGCGTCGCACTCGCAACCCACACAAAATATTTCCTTTCACTGAAGTAGCCAAAGAGCTGCTGCATGGAAATGTAGTGTTAGAAACAATTCCAGCCAAGACATTTTAAGCATGGATTGCGCCTAACAAGCCACTCCAGCTGTACTGAAAATGACCCTGGAAACATTTTGTCTGAGCAACAAGAACACAGTGGAAATTTGACTCAGCAGAAAGCCCTTAAAATCAGGCTTTATTTTTTCCAAAGTAAAAGAGATTGAAAACTTTAATTTCTTTGACTAATGGAAAAAGCTCCAACTTCCTTCCAAAAATAATTATTGTAGGGCAGAGAGGGAGCAAGTAAAAGCTATGAGTAACTGAAGACAAAGAAATCCCATTTAACACTCAAATCTTCAACTGAATATTAAATACACAAGTCCACGGAAAGCCAAGTACTTTCTGAAAGGCAACCACTTTCAAGTTTTAGAGGTCTGTTCAGGGTCTTCAGGGTCTCTTCAACTACAGAAGCCTAAGCAACTCAGAAGCTTCAGAGTTGCAGGACTTGAAATAGCTTTTTGGACAAAGGTAGCTTGTGAAATGCTTACACTCCAGTGCAATTTTAAAAGGAATGTTGAAATCTCAAAGTTGTTGAAAAACAATTTTTTCTGGATGGTTACCTTTTCTGCAAGTGGCTTGAAGCACAGAAGGAACTAGCGCTCCGCTCCCGGAGAACAGGGAAATCTTCCTGCGTTGACATATACTTGAAGTACATATAATTTGTGTGGGAAAGATAGACACAGGAGGAGGGCAAAATTGACCCACTAGTTAAAAAAATTAATTGCACACACCTCTCTTTTCACAAGACTAGAAAGTTTAAGGTACATACCATTTTGCACCAGGCCGCTCAAACCACTGAAGTGATGCACACCTTCGTAAGTGTATATGTATTTGGGCTTTAAACGGTTCCCATTTTAGGCTACCTGAACACTATTCCTTAAATTAAATTAGAACCCACGGTTTTAGAATGAAAAATGAGTGTTCAAAATGGGATTTGTACCAGTTTAATGGAATCGTTTGAAATTCACACTTTTAATTAACCTCTGCCAATCTCCAGGACGAAAATGCCTCGTGTTTCAGCGGCGGCTGCACAATTACTTTCTTATCTTACTCCGCTTCTTTTACTCAACACAGCCCGGGTCAGCGGTGCCTGGCTGCGAGGAGCCATGGCAAGCACTCCATCCCAGCTCTGCCTTCCTGCCGTGCGGGGCCTCAGGGAACAGACTTAAGATCTTCGTAAAACAATCAGCAGGTTTTTTGAAAAACACGCCACTGGTTTACGTCTTTCCAGTGATATAGGTATTTATATGTTTCCCAACACCCAGCCAGTGGTCCCATTGATTAATTTACTCTCATCATCAGGCATGTGTTTTCTTTCTACTCTTAATTTGCCTGGTTCCAGATTCCAGCCACTAGCTCTCGTTACATACGGGCCTGAAAGACTCAAGAGGCCATTATCTTAATTTCCATTCCCCGTGTTGGTACTTACTCATTACGATCAAGTAATCTTTTAATCTCTTTCTGAATTACCCACATCGCGCTCCTGCAGTCTGTTGCTACCAGGACATATTTTCCCATATTTTCAACATTTGTTTGATTCCAGTATGAGCCTTGTTTAACTGATTAACCTTCTCCTGGAGCTGCAGACAAAGGACATGATCCAGTAATCCAGTTACCCTTGCATCAGCACTAAGTACCAATGCAACAGAAACCCTTTGCTCCTTCTCAACAGTTCCGTGTGTTTGTGTCCAAGTATTTCACCCTCCATTTGGACTGGAGCATTGCATGGAGAGGTCTCCTTCATCTGATGATCATCTGCCACCTACTTTTCAGACCACCGCTTCCTGCAACAAAGTTCTCAGAGGATCCTTCTCGTAGTATAGGATTTGGCAAAGTGTTATTAGAGCACACGCTACTACTTCTTTTCCTCTCACTCACCATCTGACATAAAACATTCCTTATCAGCAGATTGCCCTTTTTACTTTTGTCAAATAGATTACCTTTAACTGTGTGCAGTTGCACAGTTTTCCACTGTTTTCCAATGGACACCCTGGCCTGAAAGCCACAAGAGATGCGGGGCTAGAAAGAATAAAATTAAGCCAACTTTCATTGTATGCCTATAAGCCATCTCCACATTATTTTCTTCTCTGTCATTCTCATTTAGCTCCATAAATAGATTTAGCCTTAAATGATAAGTTCAAAGCGAAGAAAATAAATATATGTATATATTTTTTTCTAATGAGGCACTCATTTACTGTAGCTTGTGAACCAGCAAAATCCAGGCACTAACACATTCTATCTTCAAAACTGCTGGCTGAAAACCAGCCTGCAGGAGCAGTGTTTGTAATCACCGATGGTTAGTATATTTGCATGACTTTGTGCTTATAATGTGGTACTGCTGCTTACTGCAAAGCAAAATAGAAATATTAATTCCATGCTGAGAATAAAGACGAGTTTGGAGAAAAATACCAGGCTTGACACAGGAAACCTAAAATTGTACGAGAAAAGGACGCTGCTGTCCAGAATCTGAATTTTTGAACGGCATTGCTGTGGCTGTCAGCCTGTCTCTCTGCTCCCTGCCAACACACTGGAAGATTTTTCAAGGTTTCTCTATGAGAACGCATTGCTTCAGCCTCAGAGGCTCTCCGCAATTTCTCTTCTATAGAGGGATCAAACTTCTGCCTCCCTGAATTTCTCCCTAGACTCGGCTCCTGCACTTCCCTCACCTCTGCTGAGAGGCTGGTCACCTTCTTGACATAAATTATCTCCTCTGCTAAGAGCCTGGGTAGCACGGGGGCAGAAATTTAATTTGCTGCTGCAGGTAGGAATCTTTACAATCTCTTTTTGGACTTTATCACTACAGAAGTACTTCGGGCCCAGACGGACAACTGAAAGCAGTGACTTATCACAGCTTAATTAAATGTATCACTGTCAGCCAGGCTGAAGCGATGACCCGCCGCGCGTTCCCTTCTGCTGCCGCGATGGCCGGGCAGAGCTCGTTCGATCCAAACACCGGCCTGATCGCTTGCTCGGCTGCAGAAACACGGTGTTTTGCAATCGTTTGTTCACATCCATCTTTGCTTTCTCTCCTGGGCGTACAGTCAACGTGTTCCTCCACTATTCAGCTCTGGAATTTGCTGCAAAAACACTCTCTCAGCAGTCCCACAGCATTCTGCTCCGATGTTTCATTTCCGTAGAGTGCTTTAAGCTGTCACGGTTTTAATAAGGATCTCAAAACAAAGAGCGCGTCTAACCCACCCTGCGATTGTCGCTGCTCTTCGGAAACGTTTTTACCTCCCCACGCTTGCTCTTTTTTGACAGCGCTCTGCTGTTTCAGAGGATCAGTATCTATTCAGTCTAGTTACAAGGAGACCTTGAACCCACCTCTAAACGCTAAGCAGGTCCTCCTCTGGGAGGACTGATGTGACGCAGGTTACGGGGTGAGCATCTGTGACCCGGGAGATGCCTGAGGTCACGGCTGGATTTTCTAGAAGCCTGACCTTAACAACTCTGACAAACACAACTGAGGACGGTAATTTCTTCTGTGGCCAGTTCAAGCTCTCCGAACAACTTACTTCATTTTCTGGATTTTGTGTTTACCTTCAAGATAAGTACAGTGTGTCTGTAGGGGCCATTGATAACGTATTCCCAGATACTCTTAGAGAGTTATATATTTATAGATAACAAATCTGGACATAATAGAAAAAGTGGAGAGTTGTTTGCTGCAGATCTCTATTCTCAGGAATTTTTATACAGTTTGAAATGACGTAATTACGGCACTTTCCCCATCGCCCTCAGCACTGGCAGGCCATGGCCAAGTCATGTTTCCCCAGGCTGCATGAACAGGACACAGGAAGGAGAACTCCGGGTTACTGCCTCCACTCTCAGGCTACAACCTGCGACACAGACTCTCCCTCAGGAAATGGTCATGTTGCCTCTTCAAACTATGTGGTTTTGTATATGTATTTGGAATTATGTTCTCTATTTTCTGCCCTGGCAGTAGAAATCTCTCAGTGATCAGACCAAAGTAGCCACAGCCAGTTTACCCAAATGTATTCTCATGAAAAATTTGTCCTTTATCTGAAGCAGCCCTTTTCCTTCATGGCCTCATACCCCTGTTCACCATATCCCAGGATGGCTGAGGTTGGTGGCATCTCTGGAGATCATCCTGTCCAACTGCCTTGCTCAGAGCAGGGTCAGCAAGAGCAGGTTCCTTGGGGCTGCTCTAGTTGCGCACTGAATATCTCCAAGGATAGAGACTTCACAGCCTCTCTGGGCAACCTGCTCCAGTGTTTGACCACCATTTAAAACCTTTTTTTCTTTGTTTTTAATGTTTCAGTGGAATTTCCTATATTTCAGTCTGAACCCATTGCCTCTCATCCTGTCAGTGGGCACCATGGAGAAGAACCTGGCTCCATCGTTTTCACACCCTCCCACCATGAATTTATACACATGGATAAATCACCCTGAGCCATGAACCTTGAGCCCTCTCTTCTCCAGGCTGAACAGTCCCAGCTGCCTCAGCCTACCCTCGTATGAGAGATGCTCCAGATGCTTCATCGTCTTCATGGTCCATTGTGATCCATTAAGTCCCTATCATTCTCGTGCTGGCGAGACCAGAACTGAACCCAGCACTCCAGATGCATCTCACCAGTGCTGACTTTTTGTATATTTGGAAATGCACATAAATATAAGGGGTTTGTGCTGCTGTTTGCTTGCTATACCACCAACCAAATTTCAGAGATTTTGAATGGGAGTAAGATCAATTTGATTCTTTAATTTCTATTTTTGAGAAGATGATTGGCCCTAAAAAGCTGAGTGTGTTTCAACCTTGTATTAACATGTTTAGTTATTACTGACAGCAAACACATCTGCACTACACTCCTTGCAAACTCCCAGCAAAGGAACACCCTTCGCTCCTGTTCGCACTATGGGTGCAGGAGACCAAATGACAAGTGACTACATGAGACATGAGAGACACGGAAAGCAGCAGTCAAATAATACTGATGAGCTTTAGTGGTGCTGATAACAAACCAGGTATCTCCCTGCTACAAAGCCTGGTTTTGTACCTCACAGGTGGGCTGGGTTAAGGTTCATGGTCTGGCAGTACAGTCTCTTGAGGAGATGCAGGAGGCCATGTGGTTTAGTCAAGGCAACAGAGCAACTTTTGCAAAGGCAAATCAAACAGTCCAGCACGGGTGAGGTTTGGGTAGACATAGGGTCCTTTGTTGAGGGAAAGGAAAAGAGGTACTTGCAGAGATGATTGTTGCTCTCTGGTTTTGGGCAGGCCATTATAAAATATCTAATGTGACAAAACCGGGTAAGGTGAGCAGTTAGAGGCAAAATAACCTGTTCACTAACTTAAAAACTTGTCTGGATACATACATTGTAAAAAATGAACAGTGATATGAAAGCACTGGTAGAAAGACCACACCAGCCTGTTGGCCAGACATCCTTGTGGTCCTGTGAACATGGAGACGGCTTATCGTGGTCCATGGAGATTCAGGTGCTCGAACTGCAAACTATTTTCAAACTCAGAGTGTTTTTCATCCATTCATTGTTCAGGTCATACCTTACAATCTTCCAGTTCTTTATCCCAAACAATAGCGTCTCCACTTACCTCAGTAGCTGCTTTTTGTTCCTCACAGTGTCACATCTTTTTTACCTTTCCAAGAAAACTTCCCTCAGCATTCCTTACCACCTTCCCTTTTTCTTATGGACTCTTAAATAATACAGTGGCGACACTGTTACTGGTTGACATGCCTGAGGGACAGGATGCCATCCAGAGAGGCCCGGACAAGCTTCAGGAATGGGCCCATGTGAAC
>NW_010526966.1:0-10252 GCF_000687285.1 Phaethon lepturus
GACGGAGATCGGCGCAACCTTATTGCGACCCTCTTGGGGAAGGTGCAACCCTACAGAGGGAGGTGTGGTCTATGAGGAGGTGGGTGCAAGCTTACCGGGGTAGGTGTAATGTTCTGGGGGCAACTGCAACCCCATGGGGGCAACTGCGGCCCTACAGAGATAAATGCGATCGTACAGGGGGAGATGCAAGCTTAGGGGTCAGCTGCAACCCTGTGGGGCAGGGGCTCAACTGTGTTGATTTCCAGCCGAGGTGTAGGAGGCAAAGCTGGCTCTGTGCGCCCCCGGCAACACTCCCGGGCTGGGGGCTGCCGCGGGGAACGGGGCGCACAACACACGGCGCTTAATCTGCAAAGAAGGCTGACTGGGGGCTCCGCAGGGAGACTCTCGCTGCAGGGGCCCCACATGGCTTGGCCTTGCTGGGGGCAGCAGGAGGACAGACGGAGGGCCGGGGGGCTGGACTGGCAAGGGGATGCCCGGGGTTGCTCTGTGTATGTGCGGTTTCAGCTGCAAAGCTCCCATAGCATCTTCAGAAAAGGGAGAACGCAATCTGATTTTGGCTGTGGGATTTCGGGGGAGAGTGGCTGACATTCAGTAGCTTTGTAGCACGCAAAAAAAAAAAAAAAAAAAAATCTATATATCTGTTGGGAGTTAAGTGTGTTCAGCCTTGGGAGAAGCATAACAAATCCCAGGAGTTACAGAAAGTGCACTAATGCCTATTTCCTAAATATCCCCGCAGCGCCAAACGGTGCTTTCTTTCTGTTTCCCATGCAAAAACCATGCTTGTTTCTTCTGTGACTCTCCTGACAGGAGCTGGTGACCTGACCGGGGATGCTATGGGCTATGTGACAGGCGTGCTGGCTGTGCTGATACACGCTGCCTACCTGGTGCTCATTCAGAAGACCAGTGTAGATAGTGAGTATGGACCCCTGACAGCTCAGTACGCCATCGCTGTTTCAGCCACCCCTTTTCTCATCATCTGCTCCTTTGCCAGCATGGATTCCATCAACGTCTGGTCCTTCCCGGGGTGGAAGGACCCTGCCATGGTATGCATCTTCATCGCTTGCGTCCTGATTAGCTGTGCCATGAACTTTACCACCCTTCACTGCACTTACATTAACTCGGCTGTGACCACCAGCTTCGTAGGGGTGGTGAAGAGCATAGCAACGATCACGGTGGGCATGGTGGCATTCAATGACGTGGAGCCCACAAAGTTATTTATAGCCGGTGTTGTGGTCAACACCTTGGGCTCCGTCATTTACTGTGTGGCCAAGTACATTGAGACCAGACGGCAGAGCAATTACGAGGACCTGGAGAAAGAAGCTAGAGAGGAGGAGGGGAAAAGGCAGGCTGGGGACCAAGAACTATTTGCGATGGAGGCAATTTCCCAGGAGAAGGGGGCTGAGGAAGCAGCAGTGGAAGGATCAGCTACGGGGGACAGCCAGAGCAGAGAGGAAGAGAAGAACAGCACTGAGAAACCTGCCAAGGGACCGTCGGTGCAGGGAAAAGCCACCAGCACACAAGAAGTGAACAGGAGCTCGCTGAAGGATGCCTATCTTGGAGTATGGAGGTTGGTGAGGGGTGCTAATTATATAAAGAAGGATTATTTGATAGAAAATGAAGAGCTACCAAATCCTTAAAAAGCAGGTTTGAAAACCTGTTGTTTGAGGACAGACACCTAGTTCTCTGTACAGGGGGAAAGGCAGAGCATACATTTCCACATCAATGCTGACAAATCCAAATCATGTAGGACGACTTTACCTCATTGTCAAAAAGCAAAAGGTCAGAGTTTGCTCATGCTTTGGGCTTGCTTTCAGCTGCTTTCAGTACATCAGTTTAGACCCACCACAGCTAAAGGTGCCGAGTCCTCTGCTGTGGACACAGAGAGAGTTGGCTAATGGGAAGTCATGGGGTGCTTGCCCAGCAGCCCGGGCTATGAGGGACATTGGTACCACTGATTTAGTCGGCGGTGCCAGTGACATGGCGGTGGCCTGTAGCTTAGCTTGTGTCTGGAGCCTTGGGATTTTAACAGCATTCAGAGGCTCTGTCGATGTACTTCCGTATCTGTATCCATCTAATTATAGGTACTCTATATAAATATATTCCTACAATATATAAGCTCCTGTTAACTGTACTTTTTTTATGTGCTCCTCTGTGTCGGTACAATTGCAACAGAGCTAGAGGTTGTGCCATTTCAATTATATTGGTGTAAAATCACCTTCTTAACTGAAGAATTGAAACTCTCCCTGATTCTGTGGCCAGGCTGGGCCTTGGACCTGGCATGCATCGGGTGGTTTGTGTCTTCAGTAGAAATACTTTTGTCTTGCAGTGGTGTACATGAGGGCAGAACCAGACCTGAACTTTTGAGATGCTTTGGTTAGCAAAAGAAGGATGTTTTTCTATGAGTTTTAACTACATGCAGCATTGGGAATATTAGCTTGACCCAAATAAAAGAGTTCGGAAATGTTGGTATATATTGATTTGATTTGGGAGGGCTATAAAAAAATTAGGGGGATGTGTCTTGTGCTATCCCCTCCTTGTACCCTAAAGTCGGGTGAATCAGACCCGGGACTGGAACCCAGGTGTCCTCTCCATGTCCCTCTCTTGGAAGTACAGGCTGATAGCAGAGCTGGACACAGCATCTCTCCGGGGCTCCCAGAGGTGCTTTTGCAGGACAGTTTTGCTATATCCTGGCCAGGCGCCGGGCCACGGCTTTGTGCGTGTCAGCCCTCGCCGTCCCACGGCCGAGCGCTGGCGGGCCAGGGTGCTCGGGGCACTCGGCACCGAGACGTCCGTGGCTTCGGTGGAAGCTGCTCCCCGGTGCCCGGAGTGTCCCCGTGGGCTGCGAGGGGCAGAGCTGCCTCCCCACCCTGGCCGCTCAAGCGCTGCTGTGGGACGCGGGGAGCATGCCCTCCAGTGGGGCCTCTGCTGAATATGCTGGTATTTCGTACCACATACATTTAACGCAACAGACTGGGGAAGCAAGTGTTTGAGTATTTCTTAGACTGGGGTTGCCCTTTCGGTAGGGGAGGTCCTTGGGTCAAACCTTTTCTCAGAACTAGGTAGAGAAGAGATTTGACTCTTGAGTCTTCCCAAAAGGGTGCCCCAGCCGTCAGCTGAAACAAGTTGTCGTCATCTCCTGAAAAAATGAACCAAGTCGTTTATTGTTGTTGTTGTTGTTGTTGTTATTAGTTATTAAGCCACTGAACTGAAAATCAATTATTCCCACAGCCCTAATTAAGCAGTGCCTAGCCCAGTGCCTTCTCAAGCCAAGCAGGCAGCATTAGCCTCACAGCGCGTTCAGCACCGAAATCTGAAATGAGCAATTTACCCAGCAGGGAATATTTGCAAAACTGATCTCTGGGGGAGCTGTAGACTCTTGTCAATAAATGCAGGCAGAGGCATCGGGTGCGACAGTGTGGTTTTTGAGTGAGTGCAGAAGTTGGGTGACCTGGCATCACCCATGAATTTTGAAAGAGGCAGCTGTAAAGACATTGAGGCTAAAAGCCTGTAGCTGCTGAGCTGGGGGACGGGGCATGGAGATCTGTACATCACACGTTATGTATAGCTTGTGAGTATCGAGAGATTCTGGCTCTATGCCGAAATATGACATTTACTTTCTGCTCAAGCTCCATACAGCATCTTTTGCAAAAAAAAAAAGCTCTATTTATTGTTTATAGGCTAATACAATAGGGTGTTTGCTAGTTTATCAAATGCATCCTAGACTGAAGAAGTTTGTGCCTATGACTTACAGTTGCTGTATCACTGAACTCATTACGACACTCGACTGCATTGTAACCGTACAGATGGCTGAAGAGACACCCACATTTCTGACCTGTCCTGACTGTGCTCAGTGTTTTCTGTCCACAAGAAACGTGGATCTCGTAACCACCTGGATGCCAGTCTTGGGTCCTGTAGCGTTCACTCCGTGCTGTGGAAAGCTCTCCCCCGGGCTCTTGTTGCAGGACTTTTCCCTGCGAGAATTCAATGTCTTGCCGCTTTCTGTTGTTGAAGTATTAGTAGAAACTTGCGGAAATTCAAACAGTTTTGACTGTTAAAAAAGCTGCTGTTACGATGTACATTTGCATGTATAGTCGAAATGTGATTATATTGTATTCTGTTTATACCTGTAAATTCCCTAAATTAAAATGGGAATTTGGGAAATGCAATCCACTTTTTCAGTAAAAGAGACTGTCGCACAATAAAATAAAAATATGCCTCGTGCTGAGGTATTTTAATAGCATCAGCGGAAGACTGCGGAATGAGATGTGGGAATAAAATGCACTGCTTTCCAAAAGCCTCCTGGTTTTCTTATTGTTGCTACTCCGGGGGGCTCATTTTTGGTTCATTTCTAGTTATTTTTGTGCCTTTATAGCGTCCAAGTTTCCTCAGCGTGTGACTGCACACTGTAAATACTGTCATGGACAGAGGGACTGAGGACAGACAAAGGAACACAGGGATCTGAAGGGGCTGAATCCGCTGTACAGCTTGAAGTTTCTGTGGTTCTCAGCAGTGATTCCTTTGGTTACATATTTAAGATGATTTAGCATCACTAGTGTAAATGCTGTAACTTTAGCATAAATAAAAATAAGACAATGCTCGTTATTAGTAGTTATAAAATCATTGCATTATTAAAGGACGTACTACTGATTTTATTTTACAATGTTAAGTATTTGTATTACCAGCTATGTCTCATGGCAACCCTAGGAGATGACCTAAGTGTTAATTTTTACCTATTTGCTTCAGATGAAAGGTGTGTAACGTGCCCGTGGCTGAAATTGGGTTGTGTCAGACACCGGGGCTGGCAATTATTGCCGAATTCATCTTAGAGCTCCACACAGATGTGCCTGCAGGACAGTTTAGAGAAGGAAACTGTCCTTGTTCCAGGATAATGAATGAACCTGATGCACAATGACTGCTTTGAGAATAAACATTAATTTCAGTGTCAACACATCATCGAGTAACACCTGCTCTTAGCACTACTGTATATCGCACGTGCAGGCACACACACGCACACAAAACCACATGCAACAGGAAAACGAAAGCCAGGCTGGCTATCTGTTCTAAAACATACTATTTTCTCGAATAAATTAAAGTATTTGAGTATTTGGAGGCGAGGCAATTGGAATTTCTAAGGCTAAGTAAAAAATTTGCAAACATCACTGACAAACTGATCCCGCATTTAGTGTCACTTCCAGAAGGAAATGAGCAGCAAGCCACAAAAAAACAGGTAAGGGCGAAAGAAATTTTACAGTTTACTAAGCATCACTCCACAGCCCTGTGTATGTCGGGGGTAGTTTATTGCCAGTGCTTAACAGCCTCCAGTAATTTGATTACATGTTTGCTGCAGGCAAAGGCTTCACTAGGCAGAAAGGTGCAAGCCCTTCAGCTCTGGGCTCTAAATTAACATTTGAACATTTTGCTGCTTAACACCACAGATTCCTGTCTCCGTGCCCTCTCTGCCTGTGTCCCCTACCATTTCAGATGCCGCCTTGAGGTTTCTTTAACCTGGAGCCTCTGAGTGCAGTGCAGGCAATCAACTCTGCCTCTCAATTAGCTGCTATATTCATGCTTCAGTAGCTTGTTGGAGGTCATCGGGAAGCTTTTCACTTCAACCTCGCTCGCGCCTGTCGGGAATCGATGAGCGTGTGCAGGCCCTCCTTCCTCTTCCCTTGTTCCCCCTGTATTTCCCAAATCCCGTTTCCAGCGTCCAGCCTGAAAACCTCTGCCAGTGGTGGAGGACTTGCGACAGAGGCTCCTGCCTATTTTTTTAAATTTTTTTTTCTAGAAGGGCAAGGAGAGGACGGACCAGCGGGATCTCGTGTGTCCAGATTGCTTCTCGCTACCTTTGTGCATGTTTCTGCACACCAGCTCCCTGCTTACCAGCTCCCTATATAGCTCCGCCGTGGCTGCGAACCAGCTTCTTGTGGAGCTGGGCCAGGGCTGCGTACCAGTATCCTGCGGAGCCGGGCTGTGGAGCGAGGGCTCTGGCTCTGACAGCCAGCCAGTACCGAAATCTCCTGGTCGTGCACGCCGGTGTGGATATTTATGCTACACGTAAAACCAGAGATTTTTTTCACAGTAAGAACATTTTGAGTAATAAAGCTATAAGCCTGAAAAGGGGTTGCCGTCATTATTGCTGTTGAGCCAGGCTCACTTTTATTATAGGTGGAGGCTAAGAAAGCCAGTCACGCTTTAATGCTAGACACTGTCTTTGAACAGGAGAGACTGTGCCTGGGATGAAAGCGCGGGTAGAGAGCATGAAAACGCTGCTCAAAGAGGCACATGGGATGGGGATTAGGGCGGATGGGGAAAATACGAGTTACAAATTAGGACGGATGGGGAATATGTGAGAGATTACTGAAAAGCAAAATGTTTCCGTTCATATCCCTCCCCTACACCCACATCCCCGGGGAGCTGGAAGTCAGCCCCTCCACCAAATTTCAGTTTGACACTATCCTTACACAGAAAAGAACAGTGACGGCAACAGAAACCCAGGGCCAAATGGTGTGGTGAATCTGCAGTGAATGCACTTGAATTTGGGGCCCTGGAAGAGCGATACACATGAAGGAGAGATGGAGAGTGAATGACCTGGATGGGGGGAAGATGGGTGGATCTGCTCTTTGTGGTCCTGTGATTTTTTCTTACTGGACAGATGTAAGAAACTCTGCTCTGGGCACATTAATTTTGTTGATAAGTTTGTCCTTTATCAAGTAAAAGCCATATCAGTTCTGTTCTCAAAATTACACCTTTTTTTAAAATTAGGTGCTATTGATTTTGTTCCTGACGAAACAAAACACTTCAACAATTCTTTAACAGAATTCAGGATTTCTCTGAAAAAGAGTCACAGACTGTTTCTTACCTGACATGGGAGGGTCAGGTCAAATGAGAGAGAATAATGAGTTGGAACTGGTCATGATAGTAAACCAGACAGGTTCACCAGCTGCTGTAAATATTGAGTATCATCAATAAATAAAAGAGCTACAGGCTGCTGTGTATATCATCATTAACTCCGTGCATCTTGAATTGCTTAATTCTCTTAAGTGAATTTTCAGTCTTCAGAGTATCTCTGCAAACCTGTCCTTATAGTTTGTCCAATGCCAAACCATGTGCACTTGGTTAAAAGGTAAAATACGGATTTTCCCTTCTGATCGTCACACCACTAGCTGGCCTGGGCTGTGAAGGGGAGATTGGATTGTTTCCCTCTGCCAATGCACCTTCTTGAGTGAGCGAGCATTCAGTGGCATAGAAAAGGTCCATACATTATTACAAACATACAAAAAGTGGCTAAATATGTCCTTATGGCAATTTTACAGGAAAAAGACTGCATTTCCTCAAGCATAGTGGCCGACAGGCCACTGGGTCTGAATATTCGCCGAACACCAGGAGGCCGATGCACACACAACACAGCCAAACTGGCAGTGCACAGTCACACAATTTTGGCCCTGGGATTTACAATATTTTCTAAAACAAAAGAGACTGGGATGTATTTGCCTGGCATCATGGAAGAAATTGCTTAACTTAGGAAAGTCGGGGTGCAGGTCACTTTGAAGAGCTCCTCTCCAAAGTAGCATCACTGCCAAGCCAGCAGCACATTTCAAGGATTCCTGAGACAGGGTTGGACTTTCAAAATTGCTCAACTGTTTTGTTTTCGTTTTTTAAATTAATAACAGTTAAGCATGAGCAGAATGGCCTGTAATATTTGTAATATGTCCTGGGGTGCCTTCTGGGTGCTGAGCTCTTCTGAACCACTTTGAATATTGCAGGGGCTTGATAAAACCAGACCTACTCATGCTCATCCAGCTCTGTCATCCAAGACAACCAGCATGGTTTCTTTTTCCATTTGGAGGATCTACTTAACAGTGATTAAGTACACTTTTATTCTCATAAAGATCTTTTATAGAATCAGCTGCTCCAAGTAGTCAACGCTACGGTTCAGGAAAGACACTAAGCAATAGCTAGCTACCGAAGAGCAGTCTTGGTTTCATGTATACGTATCACATGAAATTTGTTCCTTCTGGTTTATCATGTTTTTCTTTAAGTCGTGGAAGATGAAAATAACAGCCAGAACTGGCTTTTCGGCAGAAGATTTTGCAGGAAGAGTTCGGGTTATTTGCTATCCAAGCTTTAGACTTTCCCCAGCTTTATCTACTTCAGTGCCTTTCCTCAAAACTTGAAGATTTTGGTCTTGGCTGAGCTCTGGTGTTGATTTGGCACTGTTCTTTTTTTATTCTATTTCTGCAAACTTCACCTCTGTCCCCCTGTGGCTGGTCTGGTAAGGCACAACGTGGTCCTGGGCCTGGCACGCACCCTGTGAGTCCTCTTCAGGGAAATCAAAGCGGCAGCCAGCAGACAAAAAGCATCAGACCTCACTCTCCTGGACAGACACGAGGACATGCTGTTCTGTGATTGAGCTTCATTACTGATTTATACTGATTTATACTCCTCATGAACAAGCACAGTGAGTAAGGCCTTCAGAGCCAAGGAGGCTTCACTGCATCCCCGCATTTAAAGCATGGGTTGCAACTGGAGATTATTTCTTGGTGGGGCTCCTCTTGGTGCATTGTATAGAACCAACAAGCTGGCACGTAAATTGGCAAACTCTGAAGACTCGGGCTGCTGCATGAGTAGATTCCTAGGTGGCAATATAGAGCAGTCACTGCAACACCTTCCTGATTGCCATCACCCACCACCCAGTAGTCCTCGCCTTTGTACCAAAACGTTTAAGCGTATGTTTATCTTGTGCTTTGACCAAGCCTTCATTCAGTAGGACAAGAACCTAAATGAAAGCATTTTGCTACATTAGGGAGTTAGTAGTGACTGGTGTTTCACCTCCCCAACCCGAGGAGAGGGTTAGAAGTGGGTTTTGGGATTAATTCACTACCCCACCAAGCAGAGCTCTGTGCTTGAGGAGCCAACGCTCACAACTCCAGCAACGCAGAGTCAAAGGAACACCCCCCTCCACCCCAAATCTATTTGTTCACATTGCTGTGGCTGGACAACCGATGGTAAAGGCACCTGCTGCAGGAGAAGGGAGTTTTGGCTGGCTCGTTGGGTGTGCCATTGGGTTGGGTGGCACAGCCATGCCACCAGGCAAGGGCCACCAGCCGCTGGGGCTGCTCCAGCACCCTCAAACAAGCACAGCTCTGACTGCAGAGGCTTCAGGGAGCAGCTTTTGCCACTCATGCTGCGTGGGTGAGCGTTCTCCTGTGGGGTCAGGGGTTTGCCCCTTTCCCAAAGTACCTCAGAGGGAGCTGGCACGCACCAGCTCGCTCGGCCCCCTCCCTGTGCAGGGTGACAGGTCAACCCAGGCATTCGGTAGCATCGCGGTGAGGGAGGGGAATGGTACAAATTTTACCTGTGCAATCCAGGCAGGCTATTACTGGAGCATAAATGGTTCCTTTATTACTTTTTTTTCCAGTCACAGCTCCCTCTATATTTCTGAAAGGAAAAATGCAAATCTGCTAATAGTTTTTTTAGAAGAAAAGATTTATTTAAGAAGCAAGTTCCTGCAGACAATACAGTGCTGGCTGAGCTTGCAAAATACTTCAATGTATGGAACGGATTAGGTTGTTGGCTGCCTTATTTTCCTTGCCTTCGTAGTGGCTGGGAAAACAAAGATGTAAAGGTAAGGATTGTAATAAAGAATGATCTCTGAAAAGCGCCTTTGCTACAGCGAACCTTCAAACCCACTTGAGAATGTCGGGGATTTAGCATTATTCTTGAGCTGACTTGAAAAACACATCCGGCATCTTTACAGTTGAGCCTTAGAATAAAAAATGCCACAAATCCAGTCTCCTGCAAGATAAGGAGTAGGCAGCAGATTCCCAGGGCGCAGGCGGCACTGATATGCCCCTGCTACCGGTGCACTCTGCTGCGACGGGATATCTAATTTAGGTAAGTGCATTTCCAGCATTAGGGTGCATGAAGTCTGGCTGTGGGTAGCTGCCAGAAGAGACACACAAGATGAATTTTGCAGATTCACACAGAAAACTGCTCTCATTTTAACTAAAATGCTAAGCTTGAGTAATAATAAAGTATTATTATAAGATACCAAGAAAGAAGGAAAGCCAAGGGAAGCAAAATCTAAAGTCCCACAGACACACTTACAAAGATGTACAGTGCTGTTGCTCTGCGTTTTTCAGTCAGAATAACGAAGAAAAGAAACATTTGAGTACTAACAAGGTGGACACAGATAATTTGGATTATTTTAAATCCAGTGTCACTATCTGATGCAAGTGAGGTACTTCAGCAG
>NW_010526966.1:10266-18556 GCF_000687285.1 Phaethon lepturus
AGGCGGGAGTTACCTGGGTCTGAGCCATCGTCACTCCAGTGCACCTCAGCACTTTTAGGAGCCTACAGCTGCCTGGAGCAGCCCCCACCCATGGCATGCAGGGACCTGGGAGGCTGGAAATAAATACATCTGCTGCCTCTTTCTGTCCAAGGATGTCTTTGTGTATCCAGCCGAAATTTAAAACTTCACAACCGTTTCAGGTGGATTTTATTTTGCTGCCCTCTTTCCTTCAGGGGCAAATCTCTCCCCAACCACATATTTTTTGTGACAATGCCTAAACTGGCATTCACATTGCAACACTGCCAGAAAAAAAAAGAATGCCAAAAATGTTGATTTCTTTTTTTTTTTTTTTGGACCACAGCCTTCAGGCTAATTTAGTCATCTTTGCTTCTGCTAACTTGCTTTCTTAAAGACTGGCGAAGGTTTGGGTGAACTGCTCTATTCACTTTTGGTCTGCCTGATATGTGAGATAAAGATGAGATGAAACACCAAAGCTGGCATTTTTGTTACACCAGTTGTGACAAGAGTTGCTGTGTTCCAGGGCTGGTGTGTACATTTAAATGAAGTCCATTAGACTTGGACTATAGCCAGGTCTTTCCTTGCTGGGCTCTTTTCAACTGTAAACAGAATTACACTCCTTCTGAAATCGTGCTGTCGCTTGCTTTTGCAAGAGGAGGCATGAGTATTTGGGGGTTTCATCCACTGATTTGTACCATGGGTTAATTCTGTAGATTCGGTGAGATCAATGGGCTTCGGAAAAAAAAAATAAATAAAGAGCCTGTTCTCTTCCGTTACACTGGCATGGTCCCATAACGCCAATGAAATTGATTGGGAAGAAGTTGGTTCAGGACAAATCGATCTCCCGTGAGCTGTAAGCATCTCTCCCGGTTAGGAAACGAGGCACATAAAGCCGCAGCGTTCTCTACTGCGGCAGCAGAGAGGAGCGTAAAAAAGCTCCTGTGAGGGGAGCGTGATTTGGTATACCCGTCACAGGGGCTGCTGAGGTGTTGCTCAGGATTTTTGCCTTGTTACAATTTCCCGTGTTGTGGAGCAGTTTCCTGTGGGAATCGTTGCCTACCTGCATTTAGGGATGTTGAATGGAGATGTTTTTACCGACTGTTTTTTCTCTTGGTGCTACCCAGTTTGCTGTCATTTTGTCATTAGTTAAGGTTTTCACCCTACTCACTCTGTCCAGCCACAAACTTATGCTGGGAGATAACTGCCTCCCGAGTTCAGATGTGGTGATTTGGTATACCCCTCTACAAGTTGTGGGTTTGCTCCTTGGCAAAATTCAGGGGGAGGAATGTCTGATGCAGGAAATGAGGCGCGGATGAACTCAGTGGGGGCTAAAAATTTCCTCCATCAATGGCAGATCCACTTGAGGAGATAACTGCCCTTCTCCTCCTTCCAACTGCCCGTTGACAGGCTCCCCATCTCAGCTGCAGGCTTCCTTGAATAAACAGGGTATGGGGCTGGAGGAATGAAACCTGCACTGCATGGTAGGGAGAGAAAAACTGTAACTTAAAAAAGAAATTAATTTCTTAAGTTTTAATTTATTTTTAAATTAAATATTTACTAAAATGAGCAATTGCTTATGCACTGAAATTAGCTTCCCTATTTGTACTGCAGGTATGCCTAGACATGCTGATGTATTGCTGCTGTGCTAGATATACCCCGTGAACCCCTGGACAGTGTCAGACACTGGTGGAAGCAGTGTGAGCATCAGACCCTGAGCTGCAACCAGCCCCGAACTGCCCAGCTTTCCACATTACCTGACAAAGCATCTAGATACACATTTAGCTGTTCTGTCTGTTACCACTCCTGCATGGTGACCAACAACAAATAAAACACAGACGAGTAAAAGGATACAGAAAGGAGCTGTCCTGTGTTGGCAGGAGGAAGATGATGACCACATTTCTGTAATTCTAGAAATGTTTGTGATTACAGAAATTACAGAAATCTACAATTCCCATTAGACGTTAGAGCAGTAAAGCTGTTCTGCGTTAGCAACCAGCAAGCTCAGCAGACCATGGGTAGCGTGGTTTTGTACAATAGCATTTGCTCCAGTTACCTGAATGATCCTTTGGGTGACTGCATGTAGCTGTTACCTCCATCTGAAACAGCAAGGAGCTAAAACCACTAAATAATGCAATCCATGGTCTGATCCCTGCTAAGAAACTCCAGTGGTACAGAACTGTGCATTGGTGGAATTAAGTTTGACTTGGTGGTTTGGTACCTTCAAAGTGAAGAATAGGACATGCGAAAGCTAACAGACTAAAGGCAGAGCATTAATATTGGCATTAATTTTAATTAATTCACTTTAAGTAGGAGCATCTCAAATTAAAATGACTGTTAGTTGAAGATCTGAAATGATTAATCTTTAGTTTAGCCAAAAATTACACTCGTCTATTCTTTACTCTTCGGCTGCATTTCACACTGTCAAATCTTGGGCCTGTCTTGCACCGTTGGCCCTTCTGGACATGTCTACACTGCAAAGGGTGCAGAGTGATTCTGTCCATGCTATATGACTATTCAGTGCCATCAAGGGCAGGCTGGCCTTGTCCACATTCGGCCCTGCGTTTTCTTCAGGTCTCATTGCTCTCCGGTATAACTATCATTTTCATTGTGTCTTTTTTTCAAGTAGAATTAGCTGATATGAGGACTGTGCCTTAGCTCTGGGTTCAAAACAAATAGAAAAGCCCTTCACACAGGAGGCAGTAGACTGGTGGCACTTGCTGCCAAAGGATGTAGTGGAAGCTAAAAGTTTACAACATAGGTACATGGAAGAGAACTGCACAGAGGGTTAAGAAATATAGAAAAGCACACATAGATCAGGAAGTCCTTTGGGATGGAAATATGTTGAGTCAGAGAGAGTATTCAGAGGATGTACCATGCACAGCCTCCTGTTCTGACCCCAGGCACCTGCTTCTGGCACTGCTGAGGACGGGATACCAGGGCAGGTGGACCTTTGGTTTGACGCAGTATGGTCATTTGTATGTTTTCTTTAATGTCTTCTCTAGGAATAAAACCTGTAAAAGTTTCCTCAAGATATCCTCCATCTTCAAAGGTCTCAGAAAACATGTTCTTCAGCAATTTACTTACTCTCTCCTGCCCCCAGTCCCTATTTTAACAACTGTGCTTACCTGCTGCTAATTTCTTTGTTGCACTCTCTGGCTTGGTTTTTATCCTCTGCTGTGCCAAAACAGTGTCTCAGCATGGTTAGAAGTAAGGAAAGATCCTTGCCAAGGCCATTGAGTTCTAGTGAAAAAGTTCACCAGCACTGATTGCTTTCGAGTGTGTGCCCTGCTGGAATCCCCCACCTCCTCAGCTATTAAATACCACAGTAATCACAAACAGACATGTAATAATTATGATGGACAGTACCCACTTACACCATGTTCCGAAGAGAATACCGTGTAAGATGTACCTGCTCCAACCACCTCAAGGAACTACTAGACAATCCCCAGTTTACAAGCACAACATGGAGCTGTGTCAACAGATAGTCATCAAAACCTCCATTTTACTACTCCCACCCATCATGTCTGCAAAACACTTAACTGGAATTGCACTGGTGACTGCTGTGCAACACTGAGCAGTGGCTTGCAGCTGTAGGAGGTAATGGTCTTACACGCTTTCCCTTTGTTTTGGTGTATCCACCAATTGTTTTCTGCTTGCACACCCACTGCAGGCACCAGCTCTTTGCATTGCAGGATGAAAGAGATGTGCTAGGGCTTCAGGGCACTTTGTGATACAAAGAATACTCAGAAGTTGCTCAAAATCATGATCTGGATGATGGATCTAGCTGGATCTTACATGTGGCAGCAGAAGACAGTTTTAAAACAGCAAAATCCTATAGCAAATTTTAGATACGTGAGCTTTTAATGACAGTACAGCCCAGAGCCAGACACCTCCAACACTCTCCAAGTCCTGATGCCCAGACTTTTGAAGGCCTAAAGTCAACAGAGAAGAACCTTGATCTAGCCAGGCTTAAGGCTGTACTAAATCAAAACTTCCTTCAATTGTCTTTCTGCTCTGGTTTTCCCTCGTGATGAACCTAGACGTGATGACTCAAGGATGGTTTGATCTCCAGTAAGACACAGTACCAATCTACAAGTACTTCGTTTTCAGCAATTTCCCAGCTGGTGAGGCCTGTTTGCTGATCCAGTAGCAGAAAACATGTACATACCATGGGCTGCAGATGGATGTTCAGGCATCAATTTATGCTGGTGTGCTCAGTCCAGGAGTATGTCATCCAGATGAGAAATGGCCATGTCTGCGTGCAGAAGGTATGCAGAGGCTTGGCTCTAGATTGAAAGATACTCCTGGGCTGTGCAGTCAACCATGGCTGACTGAAATCTGTAACTGCATCTCTAAAACAATCCCAAGAGTGCAATAGTAAAATGCTTCCATTGATTTTTATATTTAACATTTTAATTTGAAGACCAACACTTGATCTGATTTGAAATGACTGGATTCAATGACAATTTGATTCACATGGCTGGAAGGTCTGTTAAAGCACTAAAAGCTGAACACATGAGAGCTGAATTTTCCAAAGGCATAAAACAAAGGGTGGTACAAAGACGTGGCCACGAATGGCAAAACCTGATTTTAATTGCTCTTCTCTCTGTGGAGCTTTCCACCCCTGCATTAAGGTGACCAGCCCCTCCCAGGGGCCAAAGGTAAGTATATATGCCTAACAGATGCAACGCAGGCTTTCCTGAGCTGTGTGTAGCCAACAGGGCTGCAAAAACCAGGATGGGGGCAGTCATGTGTTGCACCTAAGGCTTGATCTCAGGAGCTGAGCCCTGCACCCTCTGGCTGTGCCAGCCAGCTCAGAGCCCAACAGTTGCCTCCTGTGCCTCGGAGAGAGCTGGAACAGTCGCAGTCACCATGGTAATTTTCTAACTGCTGCAACAAGGAGACCAGAACCCACGCAAGAACATGCCAACACATGCTCCTTTGGTGCAGGATGGTAGGTTGTTTCAGCAGCTGACTAGGTACCTGTTCCCACTGGGACTCTTCGTTCTGGTCCTTTTCCTGGAGCCAAGGATCTCAGCTGGTTCAGCTCATCTCTCCATGTCTGACCAAATTAGATACGCTACTACAGTGCTCACCAAAGAGCGAGGTGATGGCAGGGACCCGGTCTGGGTCTTATCAGCAATGGTTGCATGTAGAGGTGGAAACTGGTAGTAGGACTGAAGTGCTGTAGGTGGTGGGTGGTCTGACGGAGTGGTGCTATATTTGGCCAGTGGCAGAAGATTCAATGGCTATGGACTTCAGAGACAGGCAGCAGCTGAGGAGTATTTCTGTAAACACCTGGATATGTGTGTGTGTGTTTCTCCTTGGGCATGTAGCTTTTATTTTTACCTTGTGCTTTTGCAGTAAATGCACAAAGTTTTACTTTTGTAAAGCAATTGACACAACACCAAGTGGATTATACCAACTTTATGCAGCGGAAGGACTCAGGAATAATTCAATCTTGTGGACTGATATTTACAATTTGCATCCCAGAAGTGTCTGGAGGACACAGACAAAATCAGGTGCCTATTGTGTTAGGCTCTGCTTATACAAGAGGTGGTTTCTGCCCAAAGACTTTGCAATCAAAATTAAATGTTGAGTGATCCTCTGCAATTGTATGTGCTACTAGAAGATAAAAGTGCATCAAGTGCATAATAAAATTGCTCACAAACCTGTCAGGGCACATAGATAGCATTGTCTCACCTAATATGAGTTGCCATCTGTAGGCAGCCTCTTATTAGTAAAATACATTATGCAATATTCCTTAACAATTCGTAACAGCTTGTATCTGAGGAGAGGAAGATGAACTAATGAAGAGAGCTCACAGGTGTAGAAGTGAGATAAAGAAGGTGCAGCAAGTCCTCCTGCAGAGCAGCTGCCCAGATGCTCTTTTCCTCTTTACAGAAAAGTCCTCTGAGCCCACGGTGTATTGTTTGCAGTGAAAGGCTCAGCCGAGCTGTCACTTGGGATTGTGCTGTCTGGCATTCGGTAGCAGAGTGCTGAGCATGTATAGTGCAGATGGAAAGTGTTGCTGCTACCTCTGACAACTCTTTTCACTCTTCGGTAGAAGAAAAACAAATTCCGCCTCTGACTGTAAACCCAAGTAAGACAGAGTACAGTGTGGTGTTCTTCTAATGCTGTTTCTTGCTTCAGAGAAATACTCCTGCCTGTTGAATTACTGCTCACATAGACTGAGGCATGTATGAGCATCACTTACTTTAGAAGATAAATGGAGTGTGCGTGGTAAACAGCTTTTCCTACGTGCTTCTTGTTTGGTTAACGGGAGTACCACAGATGACTCCAATGAGACCAAACAGACCAATAATGAGTGGTCATTTGAAAAATTCCTGAACAAAAGAGGTTTAATGCGTTTCACTAGTAAGTATTAGTCTGTACTTCTGTACTATGAACCCCTTGCGTTTTGGAGACTCTCTACTAACTACCTTTTGGAAATGATATTTCTGTGGTAACGTAACAAAGAAAGAGCTGTTACAGGATATAACATGAGCCCGCAATGTGCGCTCACAGCCCAGAAGGCCAACCGTATCCTGGGCTGCATCCAAAGCAGCGTGGCCAGCAGGTTGAGGGAGGTGATTCTGCCCCTCTGCTCCGCTCTGGTGAGACCCCACCTGGAGTCCTGCGTCCAGCTCTGGAGCCCTCAGGACAGGAGAGACATGGACCTGTTGGAGTGAGTCCAGAGGAGGGCCACAAAAATGATCAGAGGGATGGAACACCTCTGCTATGAGGACAGGCTGAGAGTGTTGGGGTTGTTCAGCCTCAAGAAGAGAAGGCTCTGGGGAGACCTTATAGCAGCCTCTCAGTACCTGAAGGGGGCCTATGAGAAAGCTGGAGAGGGACTTTTTACAAGGCATGTAGAGATAAGACAAGGAGTAACGGCTTTAAACCGAAAAAGGGTAAATTTCGATCAGATATAAGGAAGAAATTCTTCACTATGAGAGTGGTGAGGCACTGGAACAGGTTGCCCACAGAAGTTGTGCATGCCCCTTCCCTGGAAGTGTTCAGGGCCAGGTTGGATGAGGCTTTGAGCAACCTGGTCTAGTGGAAGGTGTCCCTGCCCATGGCGGAGGGGGTTGGAACTAGATGATCTTTAAGGCCCCTTCCAACTACAAACCATTCTATGATTCTATGTAGAGAACACAGGTTAGCCCTCATTAGCTATGCAAAAATTACCAAACTTCAAGCTATGGACAAATTACCATGGGCACCAAAGGAACAAAGGAACTGAAATATCCCATCAACTGTGATCTTCAAATGCGCTGCCCTGTTCAGCATTTCCTGTGTTAGCAGGTCCTGGCTGGCAGCATGAATCTGGCTCCCACGCTTTGGCACCCACCCCTGCCCCGAGCCACCTGCAGGCCTGTGTCCCTCCTTGGGGGCAGAGGACTCCACCAGGTAAAAGGGAGCCTCGAAACTGGGCACTCCCGTTCCCAAAGCGTCTGCAGAAGTACTTGTTCCTCCTCTGTAGAATGGGTTGTGACACTCCTGGGTTGGTCCATTCTGGGGATTAGTGTATGAGTTACTCTCAGTAACTCCGTATTATTCCTGGGAAGATTATCTAAAGTACAGATTGCCCCAGGTGCAGAGACACCTGAGGTAGCTCTGTGTGACAGCATGGGATTAATTGGACTGATTTACATGGGTGTAGCACCATGTGAACAGAGCTGCACTGCTCCTGAGCTGCCCGACACACACATGCCTGGCACCGAAAGCCCTGGTGAGGCAGCTTTCCGTGCCTCTGTAATGTTTTGTCCTTTTTTTTTTTTTTTAAACCAAGTTTATCCACTATTCCTGATATCAGAGAGCATGCTATGGGACCTACAGAGGTAGCTAACCAGACACCTGTGACAGCTACCTGCTGTCCTTGTCACAGACAGCTGCTTCTACAGCGGGGAACAATGTGGCCTCCAGAAGCAAGTGAAAAGGGAGGTGCGCATCATATGCTGCAGATGGAGGGTGACGGGGTAGTGACCATCATAAAGTTGCAAAAGAATGGGGAAAACCAAGTTTGTCTTCCCCAGAGACTCCCTATGTGGTCCTCAGTCTGGAGCTGTCCATGAGAGAGGAGAAAATGCCCAGTGGGGCCAGGCTTCAGGCTACTATTTCCCTGTCCTTAGAGCTGAAGGGTTTGGGAATTTGAAGTGTGGAGCTGGAGCCCTCACAGGAGGGCTTGCATTTCGTGAGAGGCAGCAGATGGTTGCCCTGTGCCCGGGGAAGCAGCAGCAGCCGCAGCAGCAGCAGCACACGCGCGCCG
>NW_010526966.1:18587-23261 GCF_000687285.1 Phaethon lepturus
AGCAGCAGCAGCAGCAGCAGCAGCAGCATTGCTCCGTCACAGCTGAGCATAGCAAATTCTTTTCTTCGTGTCATGCTGTCACTGTCGTGTTGTGCACCAAATGCAGCTCCTGGCTCACCCCATCCCTTCCCAGAGTAACAAGCATGGCAAGGGCTTGAAATATGTTGAACAGCAAGTCGCTCTTCCACTTAATCTGATATTTGCTGTAATACATTACATGGCATTACAGTGCTGTGCTCCAGCCCCACAGCCTCTACAGCTTTTCCAGTCTCTGATCTTTCCTGAGTGTTTATGTGAAGCCACAGAGCACTTGTCATTTCTTGAACAATGCTGCAAAAGAGTAGGCTCCAACAAATCAAAAAAAGTTCTGCACTCTAAAAATAACATGAAATTTTAAAAGGGCTATAAAAAAACTGAGTCATTGACTGGATCCGGATGATCTACATGAAAGCGAGAACAATATTCAATTTGTCTAAAACCCCAAGTTCTTCTCAAAAGGCGCTATAGAATAACGTTCAGAGGCATAATGTAAATTAGAAAGCCACCAACACAGTTCCTACTTGAATGAAACTAATTCATACAGGATGCAGCAAATATGGCATCACTACAGCACCACTATTATTTTTTTTTTATACCACCAAAGCCTTTCTTTCCTTTGAAGATGGGTAATTGTAAGGAATACAGTATTTTTGACTTCCTATGTAGACTTATTCTCCCCAGTCTCTCGGTGTTGCACAGTGTATTAGCTAGAAACGATTAAAGCTGGCCTCCTGCCCCTTTGCTTGTTTTTCAGAGACCATCTGATGGGCTGAAGTTAGGTAGCAGAAGATTCTGCGTATGAACATAAAAACATGCTATTTATCTTCAAAGAGAAAACCAATTAAGAAGTCTTGACAGAGCTCTTGATTATTTGGGTTTCTCTGAAAAAGGGATTGCTTCTATTTAAATAAATTTTAAAAAGAAAGTAAATTCAAAGCAAAATATGAACTACTGGTGTTATTATCTCTTCAGGATTGCTACCAGGTCTGCATCCTCAGCCCACCTACGGTGCTCATGCAGTCTGAAGATTTGTGGATCTT
The DNA here is from genome assembly GCF_000687285.1 of Phaethon lepturus. Lineage (NCBI taxonomy): Eukaryota > Metazoa > Chordata > Aves > Phaethontiformes > Phaethontidae > Phaethon > Phaethon lepturus. The sequence goes on from NW_010526966.1 coordinate 19,667, forward strand.
GAGCCGTTGATTCAAAGTAAGATCAGGCTCTTTACAGTGATCTGAAATTGTTCCAGGGAGTCTGTGCAGTATCAGCTTTATCTTCCAGGGCACTTGCTTGTGGCTTTTCCTTCCAGGAACAGAGCCCCCATATTCTAGCAGCTCCATGAGGAAAAAGGTGCAAGCACCATAATTGGGTCTTTCTGATGCACCAGCACAGAAACTATGAGGACTGTATTGTGGCTATATGGCCAAGTGGTGCTGCAAGGTAAACACTGTTTCTGGGCCTCAGATGCATTTTTGTGGCATTGCTCTAGCAGAAGGGGGAAACACTCATTGTAGAAGAGGTATCCTACCCGTCACCGTATGTCAGGCATTGCTGCTTCCCTGGCTTCACAGCCTCATGGCCTGGCACTACGCTCTCCTCATTGTGAGGGCAGCAGGAGGTGGTGGGTTGCTGTCAGCATCCGTTTTTCAGTATGATGGCAACAAACTGTTCCCACTCATTTTGAGGACTTACACCTGCACCATGCAGGATATAGGGAGATGCTCCAAAATTTGCATGAAACATATTAATTATAGATCACAACCAAGAATGGGAACTTCACCCATAGGTAATAGTAAATCTGAAAAACTGGAAGCAAAACTTGGCTTTGCCTGCACTATTATTTAATCTGGCTGAAATGTTATTCTATTCTAACAGAATTTTTGATCTCGCAGAAGGGTGATTGTGATTAGCATCACAGTCAGGGGCTTTGTTGAGTCTCTGTTCTCTGGTTTATAAACATGAACCTATAACTGCCAAGGTTAACTAGGGTCATTTTGGTCCAGTCTTTAATATAATCCCCTTCACTGATTTATGAAGCTCCTAAAAATGGCCAGGTTTGGGCACTTTGCTGCTATGGAAAGGCCGTTCCAGAGCTTTAACTCTCCAACAGTGCGAAACTTTGTTCTCATTTCTAGCCTATTTTTTCTCTCTGTAATTACATGTTCTGTTCCCAAATCACGGATTGCAATTTACAATTTAGCATATCCACCCCCCTGAGCCATTTTGGCTACGTCCTCTTACTTGTCGTGTTCTACATCATCTTCACTAGTAACAGCTGAAGCAAAGGTTTGCCACCATCCATGGATTATCCCCGAGTTTATGCCTGCTTGTTCAAATCCTTCTACTCTCTCAAACTGGAATAGTATGGGATTTTTTCTTACATGGTTGGTATGAATCCTGATTTTCTGAGACAAGTTTTGCTGTGGAACTCCTCTGTCTTCTACGATGCCTATTCTTTACTGAATGAAAAAAATTACTTTGTTGAAAATATTTCTTCAACAGCTGGAGGGATGGGGTGTGTGGAACTGGAGTATTTAAATGGTGAAAAAGATAGATAGGTTCAGATTTGGCAACATCTGAATCTTGGCAGGAGATATATTTCAATTATGTCCCAGCCTGACCGAGATCCAGAAATCTTCTTTTTTTTTCCCCCCTGAATCTCCCTTTAGGATTTATCAATTTGTCTGTTATAAGAATGTTTCATACACACTGACAAGTCTGGTCCCACCACAGATTGTAAGCTAGCTGCTGTGTTCTCCTACAGGACATCCAGAGAAGTCGCTGTTCTTTCCATTGTAGGTAGTGTTTGCATTTATAAATAAAATAAATAACCAGTACTGACAGCAGAGACAAGAATAGATGATTTCCCATTAGTAACAACAAATGACACAGTTGCTTCCTCTTGTGTTCTTCCAGGGAGATGGAAAGTTTGAATTGCTATATAGCCACAAAAGTTCCCAGCGTGTGGAGTGTTCATATGGGTATGAATTTGGATCCCTCATTGGCCAGAGGAAGAGCTTGAATTCTGTGAACCACTTTCTTCTGGGTGAATGATCCAACTTTTCAAATATACCACTATCATTCAGTGATCCTGCTTTAGAGAAGACTGAGCCCTTCTTGCCTTGAATACCTAATTTCAGAAGGTTTTTCAGGGCTCAGGATACCGAGTGTAGGAACTTCCTTTCTTTACACCTAGAACAAGGTGCTGACATCTCGAAAGACATGAGATTTCCCCTCGTGCGTCCCTGTTAGGTGACTTGTCTTGGTGACTTAAGATGGGCTCTCCACCTTGAGCACTGATTGCTCTGGCACCCCATGAGACACCTAGCTGTCCCTATTCCTTAAAATAGCAACTTTGGGTACCAAGTCAGAGTTTGGAGTTCACTCTGGAGCAGGTGCCTGCACTTAGGATCTTCATTGGATTTTACTTTTGCTCTCATGGTTTCTTAGGAAATTGAGAAATACAATTCTCAGAAATAATGAAAAAATAGTGACAACCCATTGCATTTGAAATTATTAAAACACTCAGACTACATCTCTGCTATCTGGAAAGAGGAAACCAGTGACAACCCTCAGAATGGAGGGGAACCTGGAGAGGAGGTTCTAGACAGACAGATGTGCTTCTGCCTGGGAACTGCTCTCCTTGACCTATGAACATGCACCTCATGGACTTCTCCTGCCTTTCCATGTGTTCTTCAGCCACTGTGTTGGCGATTACTGTGTGATTTAGGGCAGAGAGGGTGGCTGGGAAAGGAGCTGCATTTAATCTACCGCCCTTTCCAAAATCCTGCCGTTGTGCAGACGTTTGTCACAGATTCCTCTCTCTGAGAAGCATAAAAGAGAAAAACCACCCCTCCAAGGCTATTTCAACCCTAGGCACACTCATGCAATTAGAATACCTGCCAAGGGCAGCCTATACTTGACTTCACTTGAGCAGAGCTGGCTTGAGCTGTGTGCTTTCTGAGCAGATACCGGAGCTTAGGGGGAGACCCAAGCAACGGAGAAGAGGAGGCTGAGAGGAGACCTTATCGCTCTCTACAACTACCTGAAAGGGGGTTGTGGCGATGAGGGTGTTGGTCTCTTCTCCCAAGCAACCAGCGATAGGACAAGAGGAAATGGCCTCAAGTTGTGCCAGGGGAGGTTTAGATTGGATATTAGGAAAAATTTCTTCACCGAGAGAGTGGTCAAACATTGGAACAACTGCCCAGGGAGGTGGTGGAGTCACCATCTCTGGAAGTGTTCAAAAAACGTGTAGACGTGGCACTTCAGGACATGGTTTAGGGGACATGGAGGTGTTGGGTTAATGGTCGGACTTGATGATCTTGAAGGTTTTTTCCAACCTTAATGGTTCTGTGATTCTGTGATTCTGAATGCGTGCGTTCCCCTAAGGTGCTGTGAAGTGGAAGTCCTAACTACAGACAGTCCTGAGAGAGAGTTCCAGAACTTAAGGAATCTTAATCCCAGAGATTGCTAGAACCCACCCGCTAAAACGGCGTCACTGTCACCCTGACCTAGCAGGTGCCTTTCTTTACTGAACTAGTCGCAGCTGCGTGCTAACGGCGGCACTTCACCCCCACACAGCTGTGCTTGCGTCGCGTGAAATCGTTCCTCTCAAGTCCTCACCGCGCGCGCGCCCGCGCCGCAGCTGCCTTTCACCGCTGCGCGGCTTTAAGGACATTCAAAGCGCGGAAGTGTTAAAAACGACACAAGAAACACATACCTGAGGGGGTGGGGGGAAGAAAACGTCTAACCCCGGCCCCCGCCCCAGTTCCCGGGTTGCCCTTGCAG
>NW_010526967.1:0-30794 GCF_000687285.1 Phaethon lepturus
GGCCCGAGCAGGCCCGGGGCCTCATGGGCAGAGCCTGCTGGCGGTGGGGTTCTCCCTGGGGGCCTGCGTGTGCTCCGGCCTACTCCATTTCCCCGCTGCTCCCGAGCGACCCGCCTCGGGCCTGAGCCCCGGCCGGAGCGCTGCGCTGGTCGTTGCCTTTTAACTTTTACTTTTCGACTTTCTGGTTATGGAGAAGTGGTTTTTGCCAGCTGTCCTGGGCAGGATAGTAAGAGGTGTTAACGTCGCTTACAGGAACCTCAGCGTTCCCGGGGAAGGGTGGCTCAGTTTTTAACTGTCGTGTATTTACCGATTGCTTTATGCTGCAGGTGAATCTGCACATGTTGAATGCTTCACGGTGGCGTTTGCGTTATGTGCCTGTGCTCTTATCCTTTCAGTGTTAGATCTAGACTTTGTATTGTTCATCCTCTAATGTTTTTCTTTCTTTGGAGGATGGAGAGGGAATGTAGTAATTTGCTCCTTAACTATGTGTATTGATAAACTTCTGGTTTGTACCTCGTTAGCTGAATAAGGAAAGGCTAGCAGGAACCGTGATATGCTGTTCCTGTTTATCCTGTAATGAACTTGGGATTCATTGGCTTAATAACCCTGGACTAAAAGTATCTTCTGGATAATTATTTCGTGTTTACACCTCACCTGATTTCTTTAGAGTTTGGTGGTTGTTTTTCTTATTATACTCAAAATAAATCTTTCCAGGTGTAACATGTTGGTTAAGTCATTAGTACTACATGGATTGTTCATTAGTTCATAAGCTTTTGATTTTTAGAACTAAGTAGTGGCTTTTGAAAGTGTTTGGTTTGTTTTGGGGGAGTATTTTCACGGATATAAATATTTAAATATTTAAATAAAGATCCTGGTTCCATAGTAAAATCTACAGGAAAGGATAATTTGAAATGGCTGCTTAAGAAAACTCGAATAAAAAATCGTCAGTGAGCAATTCTAACGTTCTAGTGAAATGCTTGGCACGCAGTTGTTGTTGGAGTTTCACAGCCTTTAAGGCAGAAAACCTTGGACTGCAGTCAAAAATGTTAACAAAATCAGTACCTTATATCTTAAAAATGTTATGAGACTATTTCGGTACAAAACAAGTAAGTGACCAGCCTGCTTTACTGTGTGGTGTGGTTTTCAGTTGGTTTTGTTTTGCTTTGGTTTTTTTTTTAATCTTCCCAGAAATGGAATGGTGTTTGCTATTCACTTTGCAGATGTGCCTGTCTGGTCCACAGTGTGGGATATGAACATAATACTGTTGCAGTTCGCTATGTAGCATAATAGTTCAAAAGCAGTACATTTTGTGGCTGTGACAAAGCCAGTGCCAGTGCTGCTGAGTACAATTGAAACAGATGTGAACGGTTGTAACTCACACTCCCAGGTACCATGACAGATTTGTAAGGTTAGGGCAATGTCTGTTGTTTTTTTTACAGCTGGTTTTCCTGTACCACTTATGCATGATTTCTGTTTTTCTTGTTGATCTCATAGAAGTTGATTATTTAGTGTTTCCAAAGATGAAGAGGAAAGTTGCAAAAGTTGGGAAACTGAGACTTAGTCCTAATGAAGAAACCATGCTTCTGAAAGAAGAATATGAAAGAAGAAGAAAACTGAGGCTACAGCAAGTATGCCTGTATTTTTGCACTTTGTGTGTTTCATTTAATGATGTGATAAATAATTTAGGATAATTAACTGAAAAATTATTTTTTGTAAATGAAATTTTAGAGTCGTAATATTGTATATTAGGTTTCTATTTAGTTTGTGAATTATTTTCCTTTTCTCATGTTTATTTACTACTAAGTGCATATTTTGCTTGTGATACCTTCTCTGTTAGATTCACTCTGGCATCTGTTCCAGTATCTCTTCTTCCCTGCCAGCTTCCTTGTATCTACCACTTCTATTTGGCTGTGAACATGGAGTTGTTTCTCTTCTGCTGATATGTCACTTGTGTCAGGAGTCATACCTCTTACAGCGTTCCAGGTGTTTCACAGTGATCACGCAGAAGAAATAAGACAACTACTGCTAATATAGAACTTCACAGCTTTCTACTAGATGAACTGAATTGCTACAATATGTCATAGATCTAAATGCTTTAAGCACTGCTCCATTTAGCATGTCTGAGCAGAGTACCTTTATGTCCTTCAGAACATGTCTGTTGCTCATCTCATCTTTCTTCCATTTCTGTCCTGCTGTCAGACTGCAGGGCTATTTCTCCATTTCTCTTCTTGCTCTTTTCTTAGGCTTCCTCTGCTTTGTCCTACACAAGCTGTTCAGGTCTTTCCCATCTCCAAAAATATATATCTTCAAGACATTTACTGCGTGCTAATCTTTCACCCTTTCTTGGGCTTTTTTTCTCTATATGTTTTTCTCTTCAGTGAAGAGGATTTTACTGATAAAGCGGAAGACAAAAAACTAGTAAGCAGACTTTAATTTATCAGTACAGTTGCTGATTTTCTTTAAACCATCTTGTATTGTAATAGGAGTCTTTAATAAATTACTGCTGTATTTTTTGAGGGAAGGATATTCCAAGAAATTTTTGCATTTTGTTTATCAGCTGTATGTTTCTCTTTGAATTTTAACTGAAACTTGTAAAAAAGGATAAATTTATTTAATATATTAATTTTGGAAAAAGGTAACAGTGACTTTAAAGTATTTTCTGGACAGATTGTTTCTTAATGGAATAGTAGATGAGATGGAAAGCTGAAAGGAGGGTAGTGTATGTTGTGGAAAGACTTGCTGCAAAAGATATTGTGCTTTTTTTAAGTTGCGGACAAAACAAATGCTATTTCCACAGGTTAGAGAGCAACAGAAGTATATCGCCTTGCAGATAAGACAGAAGGTAAAGGAGAGGAGAGAAGAACAGCTACATCAGTTAGAGGAGGCACTGAGAGCTGAATGGCAGAAAGCACAGGATCAAAAGATGAAAGCCTTAGAAGAACTGTATTTATCAAGCTTAAGAGCAATTGGTGAGGGTCATCGACAAGCCAGGGAGAACGTAAGTGAAACAGCTTAATATTATTGTCAGTGAAGTTCTTGATGTTCTAGAAATACCAAGATTGTGTTTTGGTTTTTTATATTCTTGATCTTGCAGTCCTAATACCTAAAACGTCAGTTTTTTTAAGAATGGAAACTTCTTAGAAATGTTTATGTACAGTTTTGCGGATACGTTTCCACAAGAACAGGATTGGTCTATATTGGTCTAGCGGGCCCATCTGCGAAGGCTTTTGCTGTGCAAACTCTTACTTTGTTTATGTTGGATTGTACACATATATGATAATGTATGTTTGTACTTGACTAAATTGTGCATGGTGAATCATTGTCTCTTCTCCCAACTAACTAGTGATAGGACGAGAGGAAATGGCCTCAAGTTGCTCCAGGGGAGATTTAGATTGGATATTAGGAAAAATTTCTTCACCGAGAGGGTGGTCAAGCATTGGAACAGGCTGCCCAGGGAGGTGGTAGAGTCACCATCTCTGGAAGTGTTCAAAAAACGTGTTGGTGTGGCGCTTCAGCACATGGTTTAGGGGACACAGTGGTGCTGGATTAATGGTTGGATTTCATGATCTTGAAGGTCCTTTCCAACCTTAGTGATTTGTGATTCTGTGAAGTATGCCAGTAATATAGTAGCTTTTTTTTTTCTCTGTCATGTAACAGTATCTTTTCTATGGTTAAGAAAATATGCTTTTTTTTCTTCAGTGCTCAAGTGACATGGAAAGTCTTGGTAAAGGCTTCAGAGGCCTTTGCCTAGACTGCAGACTGGTGTCACTTCTTAATTCTGCACCTATAAACTGTTTTCACTTTTTAAAATCCTATGACTTGTGTAGACTCTCTTTGAGAGATCACTGAGGTTGCTGGGTAGAACTCTTCCATAGATTTCTCTGAACCAAGTTTATAGAAATCAGTGGTGACACAGGTTTCTTGCATGAATTTTGCAACTAGCTTACATTCCGATTAGTCAGGCTTTTTAAGCCAAGTAGAATAGTGTTATACTTTTCCACATTTCAGTGTCTTTAAGTCAACTTCTTTGTAAAGTCCTTTCCAGTGCTAGGATGGATGAGTGTGTGGAACACTGTGGTACCAATGCCATAGGAACAGAGAACTAATAAAGAAATGTTTCTGTTGATACACGATTGTTGTAATAAATGAGTGAATGGTAGTAACATGCTTTGTCTGTACAGTTGAGCCAGCATTTGCTAAAATGTGTAAGTATATTTATATTACCCTCTTTATCAAAGAGATGCAGAGAGAAGCTAAGGTTTCCACAGCAATATTTGGTTACATTGGCTGAGGAATGTGGCAGATTTGTTGGTGCTAGAGAAGGAAAAGTTATAATTTAGAGTATTTTTGCTCTAATACAGTACAAAGTAATTTTGAACTTGTGATTCTACCAGCAGTACTTAATTTGAAATAGCACACTGATAGTATGAGAAGTGAGTAAAAACCTGTATTAAGTGCTTGCAATATCTTGTTGTTAAGGAACCTGACTTAGAAGCTCTGGCAAAGCAAGCAGAGGAGAGGAAACAAAGAGCAGAGATGAGACATAGGAAAGCCCTGAAAGAGCAGAAGTACCAAAAAGAAAAGTTACTTCGTGAGCAAGCCCGGTATGCAATAGTTACCTAGTTTTATGAAGCATAGAATGCTTTTTACCATGTCACAAGGTGAAAGGCAAAAATCCTCATACTTACTGCTTGGTGCTTTTTTCATCTTAACATTTTATGGCTTATAGAATTAATGCTTGTGGCCAAAGCTTGCGTATTTTGATAAGAACTGTAGTTTTAAAACCAAGACAAAAATGTCAAGTATATGAGCTTTATATATATGTATATGAGCCTTATATTATATATATATATGAGCCTTATATTATATATATATATATGAGCCTTATATTATATATATAAGTATATGAGCCTTAATAGACTCTCAATGAGTGGGGGGCCTTTCATCTCTATATTGCTGTTTTCAGTCTAGATTGTTGGCTGACAGCTATTCAGTGACAGATGAAATGAAATGTTCTCAGGCCAGTTCCTGATGGAGAGTTACCCACTTGAAAAAAGGACCTATTGCATTGGTCATGGTCTTCCTTCTTAGCGTTTTTGTTTTGTTTTGTTTTTTGGGGTTTTTTTTTAAGCAGATTGGACAAAACTTGAGCTGGCATGAAAAACGAACTGTGTACTCTCAGGGATAGTTGTGCTTGAGTAGAGCTGAGACCTATTGATTAAATGCTTAGTTTTGTCCACACTTGAGCAATTAAAATATGCTGAAGTGATGCAGTGCTTTCTGAAAACTTAAGTTAAAAGCAGGGATTTTGGTTTGTTCTTTAGACACTTGTGTGTATTAACATTTTTGTGTTACTTCAATAAATTAATTTTCCAGTGCTGCCTGCCAGCATAGGGTCTGTTGACTTTTCAATGTGCTTGCCCATCCCTATCTCCCAAGCATTCAATTCAGGTACATCTCAATCTGTTTATTTTTAGGTTTGCCTTTTATTTTGCACAGTGCTGTCATTGTTGCTTGAATAATTTTCCTTTTCTCTTCCGTGTGTGTTGTTTTTTATTTGATTTTGTTGATGTTTTATTGCATGTGTGTGGCATTTGTTTTGTTTGTTTTTCCTCCCAAGCCGAACAAATGCACGTAAACATGCTCTAGAAGTGGAGAGACAAAGAGCAGCCAAAGTTGCAAGCCTGCCACCTCCTCCACCACGTCCTCTTGAGGTATGTATCCGTGATGCAATAGTGATCACAATTTCAAGGTATCATATAATGATACAAATCATTTATTTGTTGGTCTGATTGCTCACAACAGGGTATCCATAATTGGTATTTGCATACTATAGGAGAGTGATTCAGCAAAAATCAAGAAAATTTATTAATTATGTATTAGCAGACCTCTTACTACTAAGCTTTTAGTATTTGTTTATTTCTGATCTCTTGTTATGTGTGGATTTTATTGTCATCTGAGATCTTATTTTTGTGGTTAACATGTCTTAAACTTTATCATGATCTCATTTTCATTTAATAGCCCCAGTGGTATTAAACTCTGCAGTGATCTTTCTCAACACATACACACCACCTCAGCCTTCTGTCATAACGGTGCAGTAGTAGCATTTTGTTCATTTCTGTAATATAGTTCTACCTCTTTAGCTCTGGGCTTTTTCCTCCAATTTCGTTGTTTGTTGTAGGGAATACTAACTGTAGGGTAAGCTGTTTAATTTTGATAGGAAACCAGTACATTCAAGGTCAGATTGGATGAGGCTCTGAGCAACCTGACCTAGTTGAAGGTGTCCCTGCTCACTGCAGAGGAATGGACTAGATGACCCTTAAAGGTCCCTTCCAACTCAAAGATGCTATGATTCTATACCTAAAGCTATTGGGGAGGACAGCAGATAAAAGCCATATTTTTAATTCTATGCTTTACCCTTTTTAGGGGGCAACTTTATACCTCCTTCATGCTGCTTTGATTTCAGAGAGATTCTGCATACATGTAGAAGTTACTGTAGGACTGCAGGAAGAGTATTATATGCATTTTTACTTTGGAGTTAACTTTTAGTAAATTTAATTTAACGGAAGTTCATTAATGTGGAGTTCAAGTTGCCTTATGTGGTGTTGTGCCCTTTCAGACCGTCAGGTTCAGGAATATTCAGACCCCTGACAAGAAAAGAAAGAATTAAGATGTACTGGCCCCTCTTGCAGCCAGTGAAGTTACCAAAGCTTTTCCCAGCTACATCTAGCACGTTATGTATAGGTTAGTATGTTGGGTGATGGGGGTTTGGTACTGATGTACCTGGAAAATCTGAGAGAGGCTTAACCCTGTCAGTTTTCAGAATGATTCGAAGAAGGAGAGCTTATATACTTTCATTTGTATCACTTCGTACATGCTTCTCTGTAGGTCTCCTCGCTGGCTGCACAAGGGTTTTCTTATTGTGGAAGCTGGATATGAGTGAGGATTAAAGCAAGTGTTGCAAGGGAGTGATAAAGTTTGGGGTTATTTCTGGTGAAGTGTATGCAGTGTTGGCATTTAGAACAGATGGAATAAGGTCCTGTATGGTACAGTTCAGGTCAATTCAAACACTCTTTCATGCTGTTGTGCTGTTCTATGTTGTTCCACCTGACATGTTCCTGGAGTATCTGCTGTGGAGCAGTTGAAGGCTGTATCAGTTAAAACTTTGACTTTTCACTTTGTGGTTCTCAGACACTTGTGTTGCTCAGTTTTCCATTGTTGGAAAAGCATGAGACGCTGTGGCATTGCTTTCTAGTAGTTTTTGCAGTTTAGGAGGTGTTTTATGTTGCTTTCTATTTAAAAAAAAAACCTACAACACCACGTTTCTCATTAGTGACCAAAAGTCAGCTGCAGTTAACATGCATATTTATAGATGATCTAACAGCTAAAAAGACACAGTACTATATAATACTTTTCATCTAATGACATCAGTAATGTATCTCTCTCTCCATTTCACAAATGCAGAATTTCCTTCTTTAGTCTTTTTTCACTGGGGCAAGCAAGGAGACCTTTTCCAGGCTTCCCCAGGTTCTGGTACAATTGCATTTGCAATTATGCTGGATGGCAGGTCTGGGTCAGTATCCTGTTTAAGTATTGCAGAGTCATAACTTCATCTCCTGAAATTCTACAATTTTATGCATTTCCACCCATGAACAAGTGTCCTTTACTCACCTTTTCAGCAAACATGATTTTAGCTGTTTTTAGCAGAGTTTGCAGACATCTGGATTTTCTAGAATTATGTGGGTTTTATTTCTTTCAAGAAGTTCATGCTCTGATAATGGCAAATTGAATCAACAATTCTGCAGATGTGTTCGACTTTTGTTGAGGAAAGAGATTGAGTTGCATTGTTTAAATACAGTACAGTGTGTCAGTTTGATCCATGTAAAGACTAGCTGACTTTGAGCCTTTTTCCTAGTTTTCATATCCTCATGGATTTAAATTCTTTTGTCATAGGTCTGTGTTGCTGGGAGGCACAGTTTGAAGAATAAAGTTATTTTCTTGGTAGAGTAACTGGGTGCCATGTACTGCATGGGGTAAATGCGAAGTAATTGAAAGATCAGCAATGATTAGAGCTGTGGCTTATTCCTAGTTCTGTATAGAGGGAGAAAACAAAAGATGTTAACTGTCAGTTTGGGGGGGGTTGGAGGGGGTGGATCTGGGGCTTTGTCTTGCAAATGCATTACTCAAAAGGCACTGAATTTGAATTGCTTAACTTTACTCTAAATCCTGTGAATTACAGCAAATTACAAGGTCATCTGCATAAGCATGCTTATTTTCTTGAATCAATTTACATAAAGAGCTTATTAAACATAACTGTAATCATAATCTGATGCTCTGTTTCAATAACAATTGAATAAAATTTCATAAAATTGAGCGAGGTCAGTGATGTTCATTGCAGGATTACTTAGAATATAAGAAACATTTTCTGAAGATACTCCTATTACTGTTACTTTACCCAGTTAGGAAAGAAGTGTTTTTACTCTAGGTACATTGTCATAATCAAGTTTAATTCTCAGAAGGATGGCTTTTAGGATTTGAGGCCTTATTTAGTTAGACCGACTCTTAAGTTACTTAATTGAAGTTTACTGTAAACACCATTTTATTGGCAAATGTCACAGAGTTCTTGTGAACTTAATTTTTTTAAATGATCTGTAAGATTTTTATCTCATATAAATATAACCTAAAAATGTTACTATATTATCCTTGAGTATTCATGAGATTTGTAGAGTTGGATTTTCTTTTTTCTTTTTTTTTTTTTTTTTTCAATTTCATGGTACATTGCTGCTACAGTTTTGCCAGGTTTTAGTATAGATTTATTTACTGGGGGGGGGTGGGAAGGGGAGGTTATAAACTTCCTGATGGAAGTATGGATGGATTCTTAACTGCAGTGGTTCCACCGTGGGGTGTAATAATGTTACAAGTATTATTTTTTTCAATCTAAATTGCTTTTGACATTAATTGGAAAATTGCAGCCTCCAACTTAGTTCTCACGCCTTCACAGCTTTTGAATAAAATTCCAGAGATTTGATTGATTAAATGCAACTATTAATTACTGCTTTTAGTTTTAAATTTGTTAAATAATTCAGAAGACTAAGGTTTAATTATACATTCTGAAAGTAACACAGTATAGGTCAAGCAGTCGATGATCTGGCTAATGATGTTTAGGCATGGGACTTGTCTGTTTTCAGAGCTGTAATCGATATCTACAAGCGTTTGGTTAATGTTGATCTGTTACAGTTACAATGATTTATTGATTAAGAAAGTTAGCAATTTTTAAACAGCATTATATACAAATAAAAATGAAATTATTGATAGTGGGCTTTTATTTGCACATAGCTTTTTTTCTTTGTACTAGAATAACATGCATTTACTTAAGAACTGTAAAATAAGTTACTGAAGTTCTGTTCGTAAGGCTAAAAGTAGTTGCATAACTCAGGATTTTAATTTGCAGACTTCGCTTTCTACAGTCTTTATAAAATAGCAGGAGGTAATCAATACTGAAATTTTGTATGCCTCATCTTACACAGAGGTCAGTTTAAGATATTCCTGAGACTTACTGCTATTCTTTGTGTATGTGCATTTGTTTACAGTCATGTTTTAAACCGCTTGAGCTATGAAACTTGCTGTTTCAGTCAATGTGGGTAGGAATCCTTTTTTAGGAGAAAGTCTAGGGAAGAGGAAGCTGAGAGAAAATGAATGGAGGAGATGTTAGAAATACAAAGGCAAGTCCTACAGAATACCGAGTTACCTAACCTGGCTACCTCACTACTAAGAACATCAGGCTGAGGAAAAGGGGAGGGAGCGTCTGGTCGCTCAGTGTTCAAACTCTTTCAGACAAGAGTTGAAATGTGGTAGCGTACCCAAAACTTTAAAAAAACAAACAAACTTTGTATTATATGAATAGACATTTTTCAGTGAAGTTATGGAAAATGCTCTTTTCTCTGGTGAATCTAACTAAATTGGACATAATCGTTGTGAGTTTCATAAAGAAAGTCTGTACTTGAGAAGTGTTAATTTGCTGTTAGGTATAATTATATTGTGGATCTGTGGCTGCCCTGCTTTGGAGGTGAGTGTGACAGCTGTTTTAAGTGAGGTTTGTATTATTACATCAAACTCAATTGCTTTTACATTAAGGTAATGCTTTTGAAACATGAAGGTTATAGCGCTCTGATGAATGTCAATTTGTGTGGAGTTTACCTTAGGCTGTTAGATGCTCTCAGTTGTTAAACCCTCTAGATCTGCCTTGGGCTGATGTGATTTATTAATTATTAAATGTATGTAAAGTTTTAAACAACATTTTCAGGAGAGAATTTGGGGTGGTGGCTTTCTTTTAATACTAATATAAGTGTACAGATTACTTATGTTCTGTTTAGTTGCTTTGCTAGAGATACTATTCTCTGATACAGCTGTACTTGTATTTTTCTTCCTAGAATTTTGAAGTGAAAAAGACTCCTGCAGTGAAGCCCTGTAGTGCTGACAACTTTTCTGTTACACGTTATCATATTTCCGAACCTTACGTGGACAGAGAAGTGGATGGAGAGCAGGTGATTGACTCCCAAGTGTTTGTGATACATGCTTCCATATATCTTTGTATTGCATACAGTGTCTGGATGTCAGCAATTCAGTTTTCTAGAACTTGTTTAAAAATAGGAACTTGTATAAAGCAGCCATTACACAACTTACTAATTGGAATTTTACATGGGGAAACTTGTAAGTCCTCTTGCGTGCTCAGTCACTTGCAGGATCACAGCTGACAGTTCCAGTGAACAGAGCTCTGTAAGAAGGTCAGTTCACAGGACTGGCATAACATTATGACCACCCTCTCAGTGAAGAAATTTTTCCTAGATTGGATATTAGGAAAAATTTCTTCACTGAGAGGGTGGTCAGGCATTGGAACAGGCTGCCCAGGGAGGTGGTGGAGTCGCCATCTCTGGAAGTGTTCAAGAAACGTGTGGATGTGGTGCTTCAGGACATGGTCTAGGGGACATGGTGGCGCTGGATTAATGGTTGGACTTGATGATCTTGAAGGTCCTTTCCAACCTAGTGTTTCTGTGATTCTGTGATTAGGACACCCATATCTTCTGCTTTGTGGCTTATGCTAAATTAATAGTTGCAGGTGCCCTGCTTTTTTCTCTTCCCTTCTTTTTAGCTATGTACTCCCAGTCTTTACCTCATATTTGTTTTCATCTGTTCATGCAGTTGGCAGTTTCAGCTTGCCAAAATGGCAGAAGTCTAATTTGGGAAAAATAAATGATGAAGAGATTTTTGCCAAATGGGAAAGTTTACTCAAGTTTACCATATACTCACACAAAGGCCAAAGTCAGATCAGAAGAAGGGGAGGACCTGGAAAAGTGAGAGATGAAGCAAGAGCTTAGGTTTTAGAGGCAATTTTTGAATTAAGGTAATGTTATTGAAAAGTGAACCAAAAAACAGTTTGGTTTATTGCTGATGTGAGACCGCAATCTAAATTCCTGTTCTGGATCAGCCTCCTTTAGACTAGAAAAGCGCTCTCAATAAATTCAGTTTTGTGAATATTTTCTGTAGTGCATTCGTGAAGCTTTCATTCATGAAATTTTAGGTTTTCTTAACTTTGTAGCCTTGCTTATGTGCAATGATTTTTTTTCCCCTAAGTATTTTTTAATTTTCATGTGGTAGTAAGATTTTTCTTATTTAAAAAATGCAGATTGTTTCTGGTTTCCCAAAGGAGAATGAAAATACTGCTGAATTTATATGTCCCTCCCCCACTTAAAACCATGAGGATAGACATAGTCAATTTGTAATATTAACTGAATTTTTCATTTTACATTGTATTGTAGGAAAAATAACCACTTTGCTATAACAAATCATATAAATTATTGTCCCTAGTACAGCTTGAAACTAGAACATTTTGACACCTACAGTTATGGAGTATGTAAATATGCTAACCCCGCCCAAAGGTAAAAAACTAGTTTGGTCCTGCTTGCAACCAAGAATTGTAAACCTTCAAGGGTGTTCATATGGCACTGTATGTCTGTCTTTTTTTAAAAAAAAGTGCTTTTGGGGCAGAATTATTAATCTATTTATTGTTACATATGCTTTAAACTACCACAAAGAACTTCATGGACTAAACTATTGATTGACTGCCAGCCAGATGCTCGGTTAGCTGCTGAAGAAGAAGGGAGACGTTTGGAGGAACTACACAGAGAGGCAGAGAGGGAGAGAAGAGAGCAGCTTGAAAAGGCACATCTCAGAGGAAGTCATGCCTTGAAGAAGGTCCATTTGGCTCAGGTTGGCAAAGTAGTTGTGCTTGTTTTTAATGTCAAAATGACCAGTGTTAAGTAAGCTGTAGGTAGGTGATTAGTAAAGGAATTACGGTCACAGAAGGAAAATTGATGGACTAAATGGAGTTTTCAGAATGTGCTTAAAGAACATCAAACTGCTTATTTTGGCTATCTGGAAGGAGGGAAAATGAAAGAACATCCTTTAATTTTTGTTACCTTAATAATAGCTAGTCTGTTTGACCAGCTATTAACCAATTGGTAATAAAATTAAGATAAACTTTTTTAATAGATGATAAGCTCTGCTTTTCCACATCAGCTTTAGTTGAATTATTCTGTGCTTCAGGGGAAAAAAAAATGTTTACTGTTAGGAAGGCAACAGTTTATTTATTTTTTTTTTTAAACATTTCAGAATTTTTACTTAAAGACTGAGGTTCTGTTAGCATATAAGCCTGGAAATACTGAAATTGTTTCCTTTTAAGATGTAAAAACTGAACTACTGAGAAAGGTCTTTATACCTAGAGGTATGCTCTGAAATTTGTTTTATTATCTGTTACCTTCAGAAGCATATTTGGAGGCTAGAAATAGCAAAAGCTTCCTGGTTTTTAGTTGAGATATGATTGGCCCTGAATGAGTAATCTAACTAAAAATGGGGAACTGTGGAAATCTTAGTGGTGCTCCTTAAGTTAACAGGAAAAAAACCCCAACCAAACTTCAAATAAAGCTTTTTTTAAAGTAGCTTTTATACATAATTGTAGTGTGCCAAGAGTATTTAGTTCATGTCTTAAAAAGTAGCAATTGCTGAACTGTATACTAACAAAAGTAACTTGCCAAAGAAAGTATTCATTTACCTTATAAAATAGAAGATTTAATTCTGTTGAGGAAAGTTGGCCTACAGGTATAGAGTCTGATCCTTTATTTAACATCAGATCTTCTAGGTAGTATTGATGACTCTTGTGCGTAAAGGTCAGATGCAGCCTTCTGAGGAAGCACCTTCTCCCTAGAATCAAATTAACTTGAATATTAAGGATTAAACAAACTTCATGGTAACAAAATGAAAGAATTTTATCAGTCCTTATATATGGCGGTCTGAATGTCAACACTAAATGTTTATGTTATCCCTTCTTTATACCTGAAGGACAGGGAAAGGCTATTGAAAGAACTTGAGGAAATGCAGAACATGGATCGGGTGCGCAGAAGACAGATTGTAGCACAGATGCCACCTCAACTTTTTGTGCCTGCCTACAAACGCATGGCAATAAAAGAAGAATGGCAGAGAGAATTGGAGTTTGCATTTGAAGATATGTACAGTGAAGACAGGAGTAAGTAATTTGTCGGGGGTTGCTGAATCTGGTAGCCCAGAAGAGGAGAGGCTGGGGGCGGTGGCCGTCGGCAGCTTCCTGTCCCCAGGACCAGTGGGTAGCAAGGCTATTGTGTGTATTCACAGAAGGCACATACACGAACAGGCTTTCAGTACATGTACACACAGACAGCCACGCAGGCCAGCACAGAAAACGCAGCACTCACATTGAACACAAGCAGCACAAATGGCTGCATGCTGTTCACTGCTCTGACTGATCAGGATGAAGGCTTGTTAGTGGGGTGTCTGTCTGTATGTACAGTGTGGATCCCTCCAGCAGTTGGTCTTGGACACTGGGACTACCTGGTAGTTGTCCCCTGCTTTCCAGGTCTCCATCCATCACACTGCGGATCCCCCAGTAACAGGTCGTAGACAGCCAGTCTACCTAGTAATTCACCATGGATGCTGTAGCCTTCCAGTTACGTCGCATGTCCACGTATGCACTGGTATGCCCAAGTATGTGCTATGAATCACTCAGTAAGTGGCTTTAGACACTCTACCTAGCAGCTGGCCCTCGATCTTTAGTCTCCCCAGTTGCTGACTCCTGGGCATGTGAGCCCCCAAGGTCTGCTGCTCCACTCCAATTGTTGCTACACAGACCCAGCTAGGTATGTGAATGTATGCACAGACATGCATATGCTATGGATCCCTGTGGTAACTGACCTTAAATACTCAGTCTACCCCGTAGCTGACCCTGGATCCTGTCTCTGGTAGTCTGAGATGTGTACACGTGTGCTGGCAGGTTGAGCTTCAGATCCCGTGGTGTTTCCTGTAGCTGACTTGGATGCTTGGGTCTCCTGATCCTCCCTGCAAGCCAACTAGCAGATCCCCTGGCCTCACCAGTATCCAGCCCAGTCCTATGGCTGCTTGATAGCTAGCTCCTAAGCCTCATCATTCTTGCTGGCTAGTCTGGCTTGCAGTTTGCTAGCCACTGGATGCTGGTACTCATACCCACATAATATGCACTCATTGTGCTCTCTGCAGTTGGCAGCACTGTGGACACAGGTGCCTCCGTGACTTTTGGTCCCCAGTTGCTGGCCCTTACATATCCATACACACACATGCATACAAAATGGAGGGTTCCTCATCCAGGAAAGGTTGGGTCAGGTTGGATGGGGCTCTGAGCAACCTGATCCAGTTGAAGATGTCCCTGCTTATTGCAGGGAGGTTGGACTAAATGACCTTTAAAGGTCCCTTCCAACCCAAACTATTCTATGATTCTGTGAAAACAGCTAGAAATGGAATTTGGTGAGAAGACAGGACAGATTGTCAGGTACAGTGCATGGCCAGACAAGTAGACTGCCCCCTTTTATTTCGTTATTGTATTTTTCCTCACAATTGTTCCTCCCCAGAATAACTTGATCCTTTCTTTTCCCTGCCTTTGGTTCCTCCCCTAAATAGATGAGCTTCCCATGTGTCCCACACCCCTTGCAGGCAGGAACCCTGCAGTGGGTAAGGTGATCCTGGCAGAACTGCTGACTAGTCTTCCAGGCTTTTACACCTGGACTATGTGATCAATCGCTCCTGGGACAGCCCTGCTCACAGCCAGGTCAGGGTTGTCTTTTCCCTGATGAAGTTGTTGGGATCCTACTGTGTGTAATTGTTCCCATGTGCTGTTTTTTTGTGTAAAGATGAGCCTTTTATCCCATAAATTTTCATTTTGAAAGATATAGCATATTCTAGTGGAAAACCCTGTAGATTTTCTGAATAGATGGCTAGTGATGTAAGCAATTTTGAATCTTCCATTTTGGAAAAAAAAAAGTTGGATTAAATCTGTTGTGAAACAAGCTATTGATATTTGAACTTCTTAGGGACTGTTAAGATGAGTGTAGTCTTGCAATGTTGCTTGCTTTTTATTCGCATTGGTCATTTTATGTGGTTGTGTTCTTTTAATTAGAAATGAAAGGAGACCTGATTTTGCAGTTTGAGCCACAACCTTTGCCAGCCCCTTCTGACAGATCTCAAGATAATGATCTTGATATCTCTTTGGAGCAAGAATCTGCTTGTGACACTCAACCAGAATCTGCTTGTGATACTCAACAAGAATCGAAACAGATGGTAGAAGAGGAGGTCCCTAATGCATCAGAAAGTAAAGTTTTTAACCTTTACATTTAACTTAAACTTTTTGGTTTTATAGCAGAAGAGATGTAGTTTAATATGTCAAATAAATTAACTGTAATATTAACTAAAATGTCTTGAGTACTAAAATTCCTTAACACCTGTGAAGTATTTCACTATCAGGTGGTTTATGATGATTATCACGGATTGTAATACTCTAATGATTATGAATTTTAAAATGAAAATGTTACTTTTTCTCATACACTTCAGCTCATTAGTATACTGAGAATAACTTTTAATTGTTGTAAAAACTACACTGTTAGTAGCCATAATTATTCCTATAGAATTAGTGTAAATTATGGGATGATGCTGGTATGCAAACTTAAATATTTTTCATTTTGTGTTTTGAAATATTTCAAAGTTAAAGCTTGACTTCGTATGAAAGTCTACTTATTGTATGTCCTTTATGTTCAGGTTTGCGATTGAGTTGTTCCATATTCCGAGTAGGCTGCAAGAGTTGCATGTGTGTACTGTTCGCTTGGGGCATGTACAGGATAATGTGATGTGAACAAGAAGTGTGTTAGTGAACTTCGCTGCTTGGCCAAGCATTTCTGCCACATCCCTCTGCTAGCACAGTCCGTTTTTTGGTCTCTGATGCATTGTGTTGTCTCTGCTGATACAAAGGAGAGGGCAGGAACATAAAGGCAGGGTGGAGGGGGGATAGTACTGCTTATTTCTGCAGCAGTACAGTCTAGGAGTAGTCTGTCTGTGAAACACTACAACTAGCTTAGCCCTCCTTTTATGGCACAAAGAGACAAATTACCACTCTTCTCTTGCAGGTAAGAGAAAATGTTAAGCTTTTAAAACTTGGTAATATACCTGAGCTATTTGCCCAACTGTGTAAGCAATTAAAAAAAAAAAAGGATTTTTGTTTTTATGTGAAGACACTCATTACCCAAAACTCTTAACGGTATATATTCTTTATAGATCACAAAGAAGCAAAAACTCACCAACGTCTGTCAAAACTTGCCTTAAAGAAATTGCTGAACAAGATTAGAAGCCAAAAAGAGGAGTGGACATCAAAAAGTGAGAAAGTGATTCAAAGTGAAATTGAGACTATTGAATCGGGCACAATTGCTAGCGAAGAGAGACCATTATGTGATTTAGAACTTAACTATGAGCAACAGAAAAATACAGTATGTGATGCCAAAGGTATGTAATACATACTTGCATAAAAATTTGTTGTGTAGGAGCAAAAAGACTTGTAAGAGTGTCCTGTAACAAAAGTGTTTGATGAATTTTTAGTGGTGGTGTTTTGTCATGTTGCCGGAAAGTACAATTCTCCTGTCTTTGCTCACAGTGCATTGTGTATTTGTTGAAACCACAAATAGGAGAGGTTTTTACTCTTATGTCCACCTTAGTATCTTGTGAGAAAAGATGTCCAAAATACCTTTGTATCTTTTAAATCTCACCCAAATTGTTGGCACACTTGGTGTTGCCATGCTTTAATAGGTGTTTGCCTCTAGGAGTAGAATTCTCACTGCAAAATTGGTCATTGAAGTTCTGTACCTGTTGAACGGGAAAAGCCAGATGCTTCAAGAGATTCACAGCTAGAAATGCACAAGACAAGCATAAGCTGATGTGTCTGAAATCATGTGGGTGGTGGTTTTTTTCTGCTTCTAGGCACAATTCTGAAAAGCCTCTGTGTAAAACTGGAATTTATAGCAATTAGATGTTCCATTCTGGTAGCCAAATCATTTTGGGTTTACTTCCCATTTCTATCC
Source organism: Phaethon lepturus (assembly GCF_000687285.1). NCBI lineage: Eukaryota > Metazoa > Chordata > Aves > Phaethontiformes > Phaethontidae > Phaethon > Phaethon lepturus. The sequence goes on from NW_010526967.1 coordinate 17,460, forward strand.
TTTGTGCTCTTCTGCTTATGCTAGTGCTGAAGTTGGTGAACTTGTATGCTAAGTGGGATTTCTGAGGTCTATTAAAATGATAAAGTTGTGGCAGGTTTTTGGGGTTTTTTTGGTGGTGTTTTGTTTTTTTTTCCTTTCATAGGGTGTTTGGTTTTTTTAAACAAGATTAAGTGCTATAGTTCAATCACGTACGTGGATACACCAGCATAATTCCTGGGGACTGGAGAGAGCGACATGAGTGAAAACAGGCCCCAGGGGAAAACATGCTACTATTTGAAGCTGATAGTACAGGATGAAGACTTGCTTTTTGTGCAATAGCCAAATGTTAGAACGTTTGCCCAGAGACTGCCAGTTTTAGACTCTCTTTACTCCAAGAGGTTAACGTGTGGCTTTTTATTCCTCAGGATGATCTTGCTATTAGGCTACCAATTAACTGGGTAGAAGCAATCTTCGGTCCTGTTCGAGCTAAGCCATTACTGTATATTCAAGAAAGACACATGATAAAGAGCCATTTAAGTCTTAAATAATACAAAACCCCTTGATTTTCCAGTTTAGAGACAGGCAGGGTAGTGGGATGGAGATGGTAATCTCTTGAAGAGTAGCTTATGCATTTTGTTTAGGGAGGTTGGGAAACTATAAAGCAAGATATAAAGAAGATCCAGGGCCCTTTCTGACTGCAGTTACAGTTGAATAATATGTATATTTTAGACTCTCTGAAAACATTGGAAAAAACAGTTGCAGCTGAAAAGTCAGTTCTAATCCATCCTCAAGAGCAAGCAGTTAAAATTAGAAGGGAAGAGGAGAGACAAAAGTGGGTAAGTGTTTGTACTTATTCCTATCTCAGTTATGGCTTTAAAAAGTTATTTACAGAAGACTCTCAAATGCTTCAGGTTATATAGCACTTATAGACCCTTCTGACATTCTTGTAACGTTTAAATAAACCTTTTACGTTTTCTAGACTTAGTGTCTATGTATGAACTTCTTAAAAATGACTAAGCTCTAGCTGGAATTTAGAGTGGAAATAAAACAGTTTCTTTAAATCTAACAAGTGCTGTAGGCAAGGGATACCACTATGATTAAATGAGAATCCAAATTGTAGATTAACACCTTTGCTTTTAGTGAGGACATAGTCAAAAATAAGTAACTCTGTGAAAACTTTACTAATCCTGTGTAATAATATAGCAAGGTCTGTGGCATTGTGTTTAGAATCATAGGAAAAGCTTGCAAACCTTCAGTGTGTATATATATTTTTTGTTTGTTTGTTTTTTAAATTAACTAGGAAACAAACACAGAGTCTTGTGTCTACAGAAATGCTATATTTATTACATTGAGAAAATAATAACTTTGTGTATTACTTCATTATATGTATTGTGTATATACTTAATTTTATTTTCATTTTTGTTGTATCCTTAGAGACCTACTAGCTGTTATGTTGTGGTTTATCAATTAAAAAAAATAAAGTTGAAATTCTGGTCTTAATGCAGCCTTAAATTGTAGGGTTAAAGTTCAGAAATTCGGGAAACAAAAATTTGACAAAATAGTATTGTTTTAGGAAAAAAAAAGGCAGCATATCCTCTCTGAAAGGTGGTTACTTTCTTTAACATTCATTTTCTCCTACTTTGCACCTGCCCAGGTGTATATATTGTTATGTCCACATCAACTGTTCTCAGGTTTAGTTTTGTCTTGGGTTGGTCTTTGACATCTCCATTCAGACCATCTCATTAAAACCTGTTGTTCCCTTCATCTTTGATGGTACTTTGAAATGTTTTGCTTCCATTATAAAAGCATATATGATGTTGCTATGTGTGGATCTATGTGCGTTACAGCTGATAGGTACATGGAAAGAGAATAAAAATAAACCACTTCAGAGATTTGTGGAATGCTCTTAAAGTGGTTATACAGCAGTTATTTCAGAAGTTTTGTAAGGCTTGAATTAACATTTAAGTGTGTTGAACTCTTGGTGAAAAGCCATATAAAATGCAAGGCAGACTTCTGAACGCAGTTTAAGTAAAGGACTACTTTTGTAGTCTCTGGAAAATGATGATGTATCTTGAATGGTTAGATTCTGATTTTATCTGTTCTATTAATTGAGTGCAATAGTAAATGGATTCAGGGACTATTAGAGATACCTAGCCAGTAAAACAAAGTTATTCTTATAAACTTTGAACTATTTTTAAAGGCCTCTTACAATTCAGAAATGACAGTCACAAACAATAACACTTTTGCTGTCAGTTGGAACAAAGGTTTTTGTGTGGTGGTGTGTGTGAGGGGTCTTTGATTTCTTTGTCATTCAGTTCTGGATATTCACCCTCATTTTTCTTCTCAATAGAATGAGCAAATAGAGCAACAGAAACAGGAACAGCTGGCCTTGCTTAAACAGATTGAAGAAGAAAGAGCACGTTTGGAGGCTGATTTTCTGAAGATGCAGATGCAAACCTGTTTGGAGGAGGCTAAGAAAAAAAAAGAGGAGGAAGAGCAAGGTCAGCTGGTACAAAGCCACAGTGTTCCTTCTACAGTTCAGCAGAACAAAGTGGAACATGAGGTGAAGAACTGTAGAAAATTTTGTGTAGTTTTTTAATTATCCTGTCGAGTGCCATTTGCCAATTTTTAAATTATGTTAATCAAGACAATCAATCAATTTTTATTTCTTATGCTATGAATCAGAAGTTTGTACATAAAAAAGCTTCCTTTTGTCTAATGCAGAGGCTTGTATTTCACATGATACCACTGGTCTTTGAATATTGGATTGTCTTTGCATAGTCTGAGGGACAGCATGTCTGTTTAGAACACCTATTAGTAAAATCTGGTTAGAGTCATGTGATTATGCATGTACACGTGTCCTTTTTCAAGAAAGAAAAAAAAAATCTTGGGGCGGGGTGGGAGAGGCAATATCTCTATCTAAAATCTCTACATTTTTGTCAGTCTGAATCTCAAACAGCTACTTAAAAGAGAGGAATTTATTGAAGATGTTGAAGGAAAGAAATAATTTTTTAAAAATCTTGAATCTTTTGCATAACCTGTACTCTTCAGAGAATATGCTTGCTTTGAAAATGCAGCTCTGTTGGATTGTTGCTCCCAGAGTTTGCTACTGGGTGCACTTACCTCTTTGAGCTAAGCTGATGTAAGCACCATTGACTTGGATGGTGTATGCTCAAGTTGCCAAGAGACTAGTTTTCTGTGAGTTATTTGTATATGTGCACTTAAAATTATTTTATTTTGATTAGACTGGTAATACTACTGTATCAGAAACCAGGAGTCCTAGAGAAGACAGCCATTTACAGATGATTCGTAATTACCAACAACGCCTTCTACAACAAAACAGGTAAATTCCTCTTTGAAATGGAAGTCTGAGTTGCCTGTTACAAAATAATTTGAATTGATTAGACTATTGAAATTCATATTTAGCTTTGCACCACCCTGGAAAGATTCATGTTTTCATTCTGTTCAGGCTGCACAAACAGACCATTGAAGAAGCTAGAAAGCATCTACAGGAGTATCAGAATAAATTGAAGCAAAGATACTTGTCTACTTCTGCAACACCTCCAAGCTCTGTGGAAACAAAATCAATTAAGCCTGTCTCAGGTCCACTTCTACAGAGGCATGGAGTGCAACCAAAACAATACCAGTCATCTGAACAAGTTCATGCACAAGAGTATGCACACTCGCTACCTGTATCTTCAGGTTTTGAAAATACATTGAATATGTTGGAAAAACCATCTGCACAGAAACATGAAGACCAAATGCATAGCGTTTGTCCTGGTGCACATGTGCAGTTTTTAGAAGCATCGAAATTGAAGCATGGAGAGTTTCACTTGCCATGTGGCTGTCCTTCACAGGAACAAGTCGGAATGTTGGAAAACTCCAATAATCATGTCAGAGAACCACCTCAGTTCCAGTTACTGTCAGCATTAGTCACGAAAGATGCCACTGCAGTAAGAACACAAACAGAAGCACGTGGACAACATGTTAGATTTGTTTTGCCAGCAGAAGATTCCTCTCAGCCATCAGAGACAGTGCACTTTAAAGAGTCATCTCAGAAGATGTCTAGCCATCAAACAGAGACAGAAGCTGGAGAAAAAACCCCGCTTAAGGCACCCCTCACGCCAGCAACAAAGGCATCTCATATAGTTCAGGCAGCCTCAGTAGATTCTTCATCATATCGGCAAGGATCTGCAGAAACCACCATCAAAACAAGCCTTGAACAATCCTTCAATCTTTCTGAACCCATGACTTTATCTCATGAAGAATCTAAAGCCCATGGTGTAGAGGAATTCTTGATATCAAAAATGGAAAATGCATCTTTGTTAAATTATTCTGGTATACTGAATTTAAGGGACAGAGTATTGGCCTCATCCGAAAGCATCCAAGCTCAGCAAAAGTATTTGAAAGAACTGCAGGAGCAGATAGACGCACAAAGAGAAGCTCTTCTTTCTAGACAGAAAATACAAGAACAACTACTTTTACAGAAGCAAGATAAACTGAAGGCACAGATGCAGAGACAGCAAGAGGCTTTGAAAGAATTTCTGAACAAACAGGTAAGCTTTATAAATGCTTTGCATGGTGAGTCATCTAGTTGGTGATCAAACTTAAGAATGAATGCTACCAATTAACAAAGTATTTCATGGAGTGTTGATGGGTTTAGGTGATTTACCATAATGAAAATTCTAATTAGGACATGTGATTTGTAATCAGTCGTTCTTTTCTGTAAGCCCCAAGAGTGACATTTTATTTAGTCTAACAGAACTTGTATGAACTTCTGTGCTTATCTGTGAACATAATGCCTATTGAAATAGTTATGTTGTCTGAAATACCTGCAAATGTAGTTCTTTTCAGCTCAAGAAATGCAGCTGTATGTGTAAAACAGCTCTTGTATTAAAAATACTTAAGGAATACCTCAAAGGATATTGTAAGCCTTTTGAATAGATTATCTTTTAAAGTTTGTCTTTTTCTGTGCACCCATTAAGAAATTGGTTTGCCAGCTGCACTCTTGACTTGTAATTTTCTTGTTTCTGGGTAACAGAAGAAAAACCCAAGTAGATTTTTGACTTTCTAAAGAAGCCTCTTTTGTTCTTCATGTTTTCTGTTAAAAAAAAAAAAAAAAATCTTAGAAAAATAACTGTTGCCTAGAGTCCCTGTCTCTTGCTTTTGCAGTCTGCAAGCAGCTAAAATTCCTGAATACAGGAGCTGAAAAACTAAAAGCAGACTTTTCAGGAATTGTTCCTGTTAAAAATGATGAGTATTCTCATCTAATCTAATACATCTATATAATTGTTTTAGCACATGAGGTTTGTAGAACTAAATATGACCTATATGTCTAAATGTTTTTCATTGAATCATAGAATAGTTTGGATTGGAAGTGACCTTTAAAGGTCATATAGCCCAATCCCCCTGCAATGAGCAGGGACATCTTCAACTAGATCAGGTTGCTCAGAGCCCTGTCCAACCTGACCTGGAATCTACCACCTCTCTGGACAACCTGGGCCAGTGGTTCATCAGCCTCAGTGGGAAAAATGTCTTCCTTAGATCTAATATAAATCTGCCCTCTTTCATTTTAAAACCATTACCCCTTGTCCTGTCGCTACAGGCCCTGCTAAAAAGTCTACCCTCATCTTTCTTATCAGCCTCCTTTAAGTCCTGGGAGGCTGCAAGAAGGTCTCCGCAGAGCCTTCTCTTCTCCAGGCTGAACAATCCCAACTCACTCAGCCTGTCCTCAGAGGAGAGGTGTTCCAGCCCTCTGATCATTTTTGTGGCCTCCTCTGGACCTGCTCCAACAGGTCCCTCTCTTTCCTGTGCTGAGGGCTCCAGAGCTGGACGCAGCACTGGGGCGGGGGGATCTCCCCAGAGTGGAGCAGAGGGACAGAATCCCCTCCCTCAACCTGCTGACCTGCTGCTTTGGATGCAGCCCAGGAGACTGTTGGTCTTCTGGGCTGCAAGCTCGCATTGCCGGCTCATGTCCAGCTCTTCGTTCACCAGGGTGCCCAAGTCCTCCTCAGCAGGGCTGCTCTCAATCCCTTCCTCCTTGAGCCTATGCTGATACTGGGGGTTACCCTGACCCAGGTGCACTTGTCCTTGTTGAGCCTCATGATGTTCTGTCCTGGTTTCAGCCAGGATAGATCTGGTTTTCTTCACAGAAGCCAGTGTGAGGCTGTGTTTTGGATTTGGGGTGAGAAAATGTTGATAACGTGCTGATGTTTTGAGTTGTTGCTAAGTAGTCAGGGACAGTCCAGCTTCTCGTGCTGGCCTGCTAGCAAGAAGGCTGGGGGTGCACAGGGAGCTGGGAGGGGGACACAGCCAGGACAGCTGACCCAGGCTGGCCAAAGGGGTATTCCCTACCATACAACGTCATGCCCAATACATAAACTGGAGTTGGCTGCGGGGCGGGAATCGCTGCTCGGGGACGGACTGTTGATCACCACATGGTGAGCAATTGCTGTATTGGGCATCACTTGTTCTTGTACATTCCTTTGTTGGTATTATTATTGTTATCATTGTTGTTTCCGACTCTCTTGCTGTCCTATTGAACTGTTTTTATCTCAACCCATGAGTTTTTTTCCCAGTTCTCTCCCCCGTCCCACTGGGAGAGCGGTGTGTGAGTGAGTGGTTGCGTGGTTCTTAGTTGCTGTTTGGGGCTGAACCATGATAGGTTCACCCGGGCCCATTCCTTGAGCTTTTCCAGGTCTCTCTGGATGGCATCCTGTCCTTCAGGCATGTTTTTTTATAAACTAAGCAAGTCTGTACAAGTATCTTCCTTGCTTGAACTACTTTCTCAAAATGTTCAATATTGTCCTGCATGGAATACACAACAAGAAAATGCTGGTTTGAGAAACGAGTATAAATACAATCTTACATACAATTGCTTCCCCCCTGCTTCTTCTCCCACGTTCGAAGGTGACACATATCGGCATGAACAAAGAAATGACAGAGGCACAAAAGCCTGACCGGATTAATAGGACTGACTTTTTCCAAGTCTTAGAAAACTACCAGCAAGAGAATTGTGGCAGGAGTAAATTTCACGAGAGTGAAATGATTTCACAGTGCATCAGTCCAGCTGAGCAAACTGGTAAGGCTGTATAGTATTTTTCATTATAATTTTTCACATTTTGCAGCTGAGGTGGAGTTCTCTTCCATCTCCACATGTTTATTTGATATATATATATATCATTGCAACATGCAAAACTTTGTTTTACAGAACAGTCTGAGGAAGTCCTATGTAGAGAACAGAAACGAAGATCTTCCAAACCACCTGTGGCAAAAGTAAAGTTAGGGCTTGATTTGGAACAACATGAACTTAGTGTTATACCAGAGGTAGACACACCGAAAAGTTGCAACATCTCTTTTGCAGGTAAAAAAAAAAAAAAAAAGTTCAATAAGTGCTGCTGTTCCTGAGAAATACAGATTGGCGGAAATTAATCTTTTCTGAAGAGTTGAAGAGTCTTTGAGATCACTGATTATGAAATAATAGCTTATACTGTTGCCTGTTTTTAATGTATAATTTATATACTATCAAAGTGAGTTATAGTTGAGAAAATTTTATCCTGACAGTGTCTGTCTAAGAAAACATAATCAAAACAAAATTTCGCCAAGAAAAGAAAATTCAGTGTAATTCCGTGACTCCAATTCCCTGTTGATTTTTCTGTTGGGCCAGGTCTGTGTTAATAGACAATTGTACAAGAATTGTAAAGAGAACCATCAAAGTTCATGGACAGTGTTTAAAGGTTTAGCTTTTGAGCGGACCACGACAGTGAGTGTGAAATCTTTTAAATAAGGAGTTAGTATCAGGTTTCTGCAGAAATTTTTAGTCCATCTTTAGTTGTGGGTTTTTTCCAATTACAGAACACTCCTTGTAAAAATTCCAGAGAGCAACTACGCAAAGCAATTATCATTTCCTAAGCATGTCTGTTACAGTCTGCATGCAATGCTTTGTAGTTCTCTGTAAAGAACATTAATTAGCAGGTAGAACAAACTGATGGTTTTCTAAATGTAAACACTTTTTTTTTTTTGTAGAGTCTCTTCATAGCTAAAATGTAATGCATATTTTACAAAAGTTCTAATATTGTGCCAGTGTTTTTTGAAAGGGCTAAGCAGAACAATCTGAGTAATTACAGGCCTGTCAGGCTGGCATTCATCTTGAACAAAATAATGAAACAGCTGATATCAGACATTTTTTAATTAAAGAAAAGTAATTAATGCTAGTCAGCATCAGTTATGCGGAATAACTTGTGTTGGACCAATTTGGTATGTTGATTAGACAACAAGTTTTGTTGGTGAAGGTTTTGATTGAAGATTATATTTAAATTCTCAAAAGCACTTGGCTTAGTGTTACACATCTTAATTAAAAAAAGATTAAAAATCAAAATACATACCAAAACAATTTTCTGAAGTTTCCATTATCCAGTGGAGTTCTAGAGTAGGGAATACTCTTGCTGTGTAACCCCATTATGATCCACAGGTGATACTGATATTATCTAACCATTGCTCATGGTAGGTAGTAAAAAGTTGAACTTGAGGGTTTTTTTTATTGGATTGGGTGGCCAAAAAAGGCTGTTTGTGTTGGGAGGGTTGTGGAGAAAAGAAATCTTTAAGCCAGAGCAGAGAAGTTATATTGCCTCTGGATTTGGAAAAGTTACTGAAAGTTTTGGTGGATTTACTATGGGGAAAAATTAGTTTGCATTTTTTTTGGAAGAAACACTTGCATAAGGAATTATACAGGTCATCGACTTCTCAAAAAATAATCTTTCAACCTGTATAGTCCATAGGCTGTGTAATGCAAAGGTTTTTACTGACCTGATATGGCTAACTTTATTAAAATGGAGCACTGTATGAATTCAGCAGGTTATTTCTGTAGAATAGAATGTATATCTTAATGTTTTTCATGAAGTGCAAAACAGTGCATTTCTATACCTAAACTGATTACAAATGTTTTAAATTCAGATAAAACAGATTCTGTTGGTGGGGAATCTTCTCCCATTTCGACTATTGGGGAGTTTGCATATGTGAAACGTTACAGTTGCACTCTTCATGAAGAAGGCAGGTTAACTTCCAGCATGACAGACTACGAGGAACGAATCTGTAATGGAAGTCCAAGGCAAAGTAAAGAGTCAAGTAGGTTATTACAAGAGGTGCTGCTGATGACTGCTGAAAATTCATATGATTCAGGTGAGGAAATCCTCTTCCTTCGAGGAATTATGTGAATGCCATTCAGCACTGCTAATTTTACTGCTATTTATTTGTAGCATATGATCTGACTTGTTGAAGAACCTGCAGTGCTATTTAAATACTATTTAAGTGTAAAAAGAGTGTTTCAATAACAATGTGTCTCAGAATGACTGGGTGTTTTTTTGTGGTCCGTTATGATTCTTGTAACAAAAGTCCATGCTGCAGTAAACTTCATTGCTAGTCAACAGTTTCTCATCCAAGGCACGTGCTTTGTCTCTGTACCTTGTAGAATTGTTTGTAGAGAAACTTCTTCTGCATTACCTGGTTGCCCTGCCCTCACCAGCAGAATCCCATGCATGCATAGGGAGCAAACTGCTGTAGAAAGCCACAGGTGTGTTTTTTCCTCCTGAGGGAGGTGCCTTCTGCTCAGACTGTGGGATGTTTAGGTTTGCAGCTCCACCAGGTGGGAGCCCGTTTTGAGCAGACCAGTGGTGTGCCTGATTCAGTACCCAGTGATTACTTGGATTGACACAAAGGACATGAGTGCTTAAAAAGAACTCTGGAGCGTTAACACTCCAATGTTTACGTCCACTGAAAGATCAGCATATATAAGAATTTGCTTAAAAATACAGTTGATAGAAAAAAATAGAAGGCTGAGGGTTATCCTTAGCTCAAAGAAACAACTTTGAAAGAATCAGCTGTTAGTTGTGACAGAAATAAAAAGAGTGCAATAAGGATTACTTTAATGCTGATCATTTCTGTTAATCTGTGAAGAGCTTTTATTAGAGATCCCACCTTTGAGGATAGATTGTGTCCATATATGACAAAGTCTGATTCCATAAGTTAAACCAAGTTGTTTTGGTTATCAAAAAAGTTGGTTTTGTTATAAAGTGGTTTGTGAATGTTCAAAATAATTTTGTTACAGTGTTGTTGAAACCTACTAAGCATGTTCTGGGTACCTTGACTGGCTTTATAAAAGAACAAAGGTGGCTAGTCTTAGGTAAACAAAGAAAGGGGGTTACTGAGAAGTTTTTCAAGAGATTGGACTAACGAGTGGATGTCAAGGTTTTTAATGCCTACTGGTTTTTTCCTGCCTATGCAAATTTAGCTTGTTTCTCTAGTCTTAGAGTAATCTTAACTCAAAGACTACAATACTTTCAGTTGCAATGCACTTGCTTCTCCAAATTTCCTGCAGATTGAAAGGCAGATTATAGTCACTGTAACTGAGAAATGCTATGCCTGACTTGCTGGGAACTGTTAAACAAAATTTGCAAAACATTGACTAAAGCAGTTTGTTTGTTTTTTTTTTTAGCTTTTTTTCACAAGGTGACATGGTCTCATGGTCCAGTATAGTTTTTGGCATCCATCTAAAAGAAATAACTTGCTAAAGCTGCAAAGAAGTTTTCAGCAACTTTGCTATCTTACATGTACATCTTTACGAGCAATACAGCTATGTAACATGTACCTCCTGGCTTTGCTAGAAATTTCACCAATGGCCCAAATCCTGTTAACTTCTCAGTTTGTGTTGAGACATTGTTTTCCATTCAGTCAGGATTTACTAGGAATTTAAGTTGTTTTGAGTAAGTACAAATAAGCTCATTTTCTTTGAGCTGCTTCCTTTAATTCTCAGAATACTCTTTTTGAAATATAACTATATATAAACTTATCACTAAAGAGTTTTGTCTTTGTTAACAGTATTTGAAAAAAAGGCTTGTATTTTTTTGAGCTTCTGTAGAAGCATTGCTAGATCAGCTGTTACCAAATTAATATGAAATATCTTACTGTAGCATCTTTTTACATTAGTGAGTAATATATATGAACGGTGCAGTGGTTTATGTGAGAGGATTAGGAAACTTCACGTGAACATGTACATTTACTTAAAAAAGCTTTCTGTGATTATGTCTTTACGAGGATTGTCCTCTTAAGCAGTTCAACAACCAAAACTGTCAACACTATCTTTGTAATTTGAAGGCTGTGAAGCACTCTGGTACTTTAGGTAACTAGTGCGGTATCTTCAGCAAGAAGATCTACAGTCCATGTTAAATACAAAGTTTCTGAAGGGGAAATTTAAGTTGCATTTTAAGTTGTTGCTTATTATAGTAGCTTTGATTATTTTTTACTTAACTGTATTTTAAAAATTTTTTGCTACTTGATTCTAACCAGCACATCTGCAGTTTTCCCGTATTTTCAAGATGTAATTGTATCTAAAGGTGAGAGCAAATGAGTGCTTTGTATGTGTGATCTTTGACCACCTTCTTTGAAGCTGTGTTCTTGGTGGTTTCTACCTTTGATCAAATAGTTTAAAGCTTTACAGCTAAAGGGTTGTACTGCTTTTGTGATTACAGACGCACTAGATGTACAAAAATCCTAATAATCAATGCTTACATGCTTTTCCAAAATAAAGCATTAAAGATAAAAGGGTAAAAGTTATACAGGTTCTTAAAAAGGTAAAATTGGTAAGTCTGCTTGGATACTTTATCAGGAAAGGTGAGTTTCCTCTTGAGACTTGTCCTTGGGTAACAGGAAAATTTTTTATTTCTGTAATTAGCTGTATTTCTTTCTTCCAATTATCACAAGAAGAAAAATAACCTTAACCCTCTCAAGTTTAGAGGCAGACATGTCTGAATGTAAAACAAGTCTTGAGGACTGCTTCTGATTAGGGGAGGATGAATCCTTGTGCTCAGTATTGAGTGGTTCAAGTGCTACACAAACTGATCAGCTGGTTGACAGCCGGAGAGGACAGGTAACTGTTGAAGTGATGTTGCAGTAAGTGCCACCAGTGAGGCTAAGATTTGGATTGCACTCTCTTAACATGCCACTGATGAACGACAAGATGATTTAGGAACTTTGGACACTTGATAGTTCTTCTTCCCAATCCAGTTCAGTTAAAATGAGTTACTAGAATACAAATTATTAAATATGGAATTGCAGAGTAACCCAACGGATGAGCCAGGCACCTTGATGGGATAAACCTCATTTCCTTCAGAAGTCAGCCTGAAAATAGTGACTAGTTTTGATACACAGATCTCTTTCACAGTTTTCCTTCATTATATATGAACAGGCTTTTTTCTCTGTATTCATCTTCATCTTTAACAGTCCCCTTGAGCAGTGTTCCAGATGTGATTATCTTAATGTATTACTAGCCTGTACAGAGATGTTATTCCAAGCATGATTATTTTTTGTGTGATTCAAACTAACCTAAGATTTCAGTTTATTTTTTGTAATCCCAAATATTTTTCCATAATGCATTATTATGACAGATTGTCTTATCCAAAACCAATTTAGTCAAACTAGCATGGAGTACAAGTTTTGCTGGTTTGTCTGCATGATTGGATTTGGGCTAATTGCTGTTTTTATATTGCCTTGACTGAGAGGTTTGTTGTTCAGTCTTTTATCTTTCAAATTGCACCCTAAAATAATTGCTGCTATTCTACTGCAATTTCTGTTGCGGGGGGCGGGGGGGAACCCAAACACATTCTGGATCATAAAATCATAGAATCTCCGAGTTGGAAGGGACCTTCAAAGGCCATCTGGTCCAATCCCCCTGCAATGAGCAGGGACATCTTCAACTAGATCAGGTTGCTCAGAGCCCCATCCAACCTGACCTGGAAAGGTTCCAGGGATGGTCATCTACCACCTCTCTGGGCAACCTGGGCCAGTGGTTCACCACCCTCATTATCAAAAATTTCTTGTTTGTGTCTAGTCTGAATCTACCCTGTTTTTACTTCAAAACCGTCACTCCTTGTCCTATTGCTACAGGCCCTGCTAAAAGTGTGTCCCCATCTTTCTTACAAGCCCCCTTTAAGTACTGGAAGGCTGCAATAAGGTCTCCCCAGAGCATTCTCTTCTCCAGGCTGAACAACCCCAACTCTCTTAGCCTGTCCTCAGAGGAGAGTTATTCCACCCCTCTGATTATTTTTATGGCCCTCCTCTGGACCCACTCCAAGGGGGTACACTTTCTTTGACCTTCCTTTTCTGGCTGACATGCCTATAGTAGAAGCCCTTACTATTCTTTGTCTCCCTTGCCAAGTTCAGGTCCAGCCACACCTTGCCCTTCCTGATCCCATCCCTACACAACTGGGCAGCGTCGCTGTACTCTTCCCAGGATACCTGTCCCTGATTCTACTGCCTGTGCATTGCCTTCTTGACCTTTAGCTTGCCCAGCAGGTCTCAAGTCAG
>NW_010526968.1:0-2490 GCF_000687285.1 Phaethon lepturus
GCGGCGCGCGGCCGGGGCTCTGTTCCCCTCAGAGCGTCCCGCCGGGGCGGGAAATCCCCAGGGCGCTAACGCGGTCCTTTCGCCTCTCCGCGCAGCGTCACCAACGGGGGCAAAACCACCTTGACCAACAGGATCATCAAGGCGCTCCCCAACTGCTGCGTGGTCCACCAGGATGACTTCTTCAAGGTAAGCCGGACCCCTCCTCTCGCTTAAAACATCAGCTGCTGCGTGGACATGTAGAGATAGTTGTAGCAGGTCCCCCCGTAGGTTTTATATACTTGTGCATGCCTTCCAAGTAAGTTTTGACAGCTTAGGAGTGACACGTTTTCTGATTGACTGTTTTTTTTTAAAGTGGAGGTATTTAATTTTTTTAATAACTGTGGACAGGTGAGGAGATACCGACATTTGTAAAGGTTGGTATCTGCTGCTGCCCACAGAAGCCGGCACAGAACAGTTGCAGCAAAAGCTTCCTTTAGTTTTAACAACAGGTCTCACTTTAGGTCAAAATAAGCTGGAGGTTATTTACTGTGCTCTGCAGAAATAACTTTCTCCATGTTGGGTTTTTCTCCTTGTTTTATTTAAATAAGAATGTTACTTAAATCCTAAAGTATTATTTAGAAGCACCCTTACACTGCTTTAAATACAGAAAGACAGTTGCATTGGGAAGCTTTGACAGTCCCGTATCAGAAGCCCAGTTTCAAAGATCGCCAAAGGCGAATACAGAAGACCTGCGCTGACTTGGGTGCAGTCTGGGAGAGCAGCCGGGGAAGCGGCCGTGTCAGAACCGTGTTACTAAACCCTGTTGGCTGCAGCCATTTCACAGGAATGATAATAAAGCTGGACCCCACCGTACGTGGAAGTCCAAGAGATGTGGCAACACGCTTGAAGCAGTTGCATGGCGTCCCCTGACATGTGAGGTGCTCCAGCATGGGCAGCCGTGCGTTTGGTTTGTCCTGCCTTTGCAGGAGCACGGGCCATACAAAACGGAATGAGACGCTCATTTGGAAGTGCCTCTTTGCCAGAAGCCTCATGCACAAATTTGGTCAGATGTGAGCTCTGAAAGTAGGGGAGGAATTTTCCATAAAGATATGACTTCTTACTAGTGCAAATAAAGCTATAATGAAGCAATCGCAAGTGGTGCTATGCTAACCTGCATTTTCCTTAGAGCCCTTAAGAGTTAAAATAGCTATTCTTGAACATGTAAATTGTAGCAATTACTTAACACTGTATTTGCATTTTAAGTTCCTATATGTTGACTTGTAAATTGGGGCCTGTAATATTCTGGCTAATAACACCATAGCAAATTATTAACCTAGAACTCTTTGGACAAAGTGGCCTGACTGAGCCAAGAAAACTTTTCAAAGTTCTTGGGGTTGGTGAAAGATGGGAGCTTAACTGTTACTGTAGTCCGAACAGGGTCTGTAATTGTTTTGTTAAGTGAACACTTGCTTTGTTGTGTATTGCAGTAGTGTCCAGGTTGTGATCGGATCGTAGGTAACTGATCACGCTGAGTTTGCAGCAATGTTTTATTGCTCACTATATTTCAGCCACAAGATCAAATAGAAGTCGGGGAAGACGGCTTTAAACAATGGGATGGTAAGAGCAGTGTTCGCTATAGGATGCAGTAATGTATATTTTTCCTAAGTATTTCTTTTTTAACTTTTAATGATTTAACAGTAAATTTATATAATTTCAATTTTACAAGTTCATTCTATATTATACTTTCAAACCGATATGGTTCATGGTATTTGATTGTATACCTTTTTCCCACCCACCCCCTTTCTTCTAACTAGTGTTGGACTCCTTGGATATGGAGGCAATGGTGAGCACTGTGCGTGCGTGGATTGAGAACCCAGTGAAGTTTGCCCGTTCCCACGGGGTGAATGTTACGCCTGGCTCTAAAGAGCCAGCCTCCAAAGATATCCATATATTGGTCATTGAAGGCTTCCTGCTTTATAATTACAAGTAAGGTTTGGGGAACTATTAATGGTTTGCCAGGGAAGAATGCTAGATCACTAGTGCCAGGGCTAAAACCTTCTCCTTTGTACTAATATACCCTTCCTGCCTTGTTCTGAGGTATCGTGTGTAAGAATTTTTCTCATGTAAAAGGTAAAATTTACCAGTAAAAGCGAGGTGCACAAGGTGACTTTCTCAAAGTAACGTAGGAAGTTCTCATTTAGGGCATGCCCTTGAACTCTAGAGCATGGGGAGTTCCACCAGATACTGAGCCAGCAGTGAGGGCACAGGCTTTCCTCCTCGTCTCCTGCCACAGTGCCTAAACCTTGACCTGAAAAGGTCACTGATGAAAACAAGAAGATAGTCCAGTCTGCATTCACTACTTGGAATCTCTCCTGGAATTTAGGAATAGTTATCTCATGGGATACACATGCTTGCTAACACTGACTAAATTGAGCTTAGTAATTTATTGTACATTGGAGCGAAGATGAACTACTCTTGCTTTTTTTTTATACGGGGGAAAAATGCTCAGCA
>NW_010526968.1:2521-7000 GCF_000687285.1 Phaethon lepturus
AAGATGGCAGACTGGACCAGCAGTGAAGAAAGAAAACTTCCAATAGCTAAATATATACCAGCTTCATAAAATTGCATGCTATAAACATGACGAGCAAAAGATATTTTTTTTGGCTCCAAACTGTAGTTTTGTTTACAAAACTCTTTCAAGAGAACAAGCTGTGCATGACACTTGGCAAAAATGGATTTGTTTAAGCTGTACCACAAGACAAGCAGCTCCATTCCGGCTTTCCAAACTGAACGGGAAATGGAAAATGGCGGTCTCGGACTATCCATGCCGAGAATGGCCAACTGGAGATTGTGCTGGCAAGCTGCTGAGTGTTCTTGGCCTGTCCCTGGGGAGGGAACTCTAGGTGTCTGTCTTGAAGGTTACGAATACCTCTGAAGTGCTCAGTCTCATTAACGGAGCCTTTCCTTAGTCCAGAGGGAGTATTTTATCCATGCACCTGGAGCTTGCTCAGTTCATACTATATTAAGCATTTATTGCAACCCTCAGCAGGCTTTTAGAAGCCTGTCAGTCCCACCATCTTCAAACTAGATTTGCTTTAAGGATTTTTCTGGGGTTTTCTCCAGCCTAACAGGAGTGCAACACAGTAAGCCACAGTAGAGCTAACCCCCTGTATTTCTGAAAAAAGAACACGAGCTGTTGAGTTGCCTTGTACTAAATCTGTGTGCCCGTGCCCATTCAGACAGCTTGCTTCAGCACAACAGGCCAGATGGTTTGACAAGTCAGTTTGCATCAGGTTGATGAATCGCAACTTTGGTTTACTGCAGGCAGAATTTGAAGTGATCTAGAGTCACAGTTTACACCCCAGGTCTTCCCAGCCTGGTGTCTGATCCTCCACAGTAACTAGTAGCAGGTATTTGGGTGGGAAAAGTACCTGCTGTACCATTCTGACCTATGATAAACAGCATTTTTCATGTTTTATGGCTACTAATAAACCTACCATACATTATTTTTTGTCTTAAAAACACACTTCTGTTGTCTACTGTAGACACAAATACAAGAGACGCAGAAAGATTTGTATGGCTTTTAGGGGTGATTTAGCCCTTTTTGTTGTCGGAGAAAATAGACACGTTCTTTCTTTCTACCCTACCTTAGACCACTGATAGACCTATTTGATGTACGCTACTACCTGGCAGTTCCATACAATGAATGCAAGAGGAGGAGGAGGTAAGAAGATTCTTTGACGTAAGTCTAATCCTTCCTTCCAATAAAAGACTCTCTACTTCAGGTTACCTTTATGTTGCTATTAATGGGATACATTGGTGTCAGAAGTAGGAAATTAAAATGAAAAATTTAATAAGTGGAGAAAGACTTCCACGTGGCATTTTCTGAAACTTTAGATCTGGCAGTCTCCTTTGGGGCAGTTTACGGAGATCAGCACATAGGTGCAAAAGGAAAAGAATCATTGCATGCTTCCCCTGCGAGCATCAGTAAACCTCAGACTGACTGCTTTGCCTTCATCGGCTACCTGCAGTTTCTGTATTCACTCTGGGTGCTTAAATGAGCTTGTTGCAAAATGTAGACCAGTATTGATGAGAAATTGGGCTGTAAAAGCTGAAAACCAGCTTTTACATAAATGCAATTGAGCAGCTCTCAGATGAACTTCAGGCTTCAGCAGTGTGCCAGGCAGTGCGATCCCGGTAGACCTGATGTTCCTTCTCCATGTTGATACTTGCAGTACACGGAACTACACCGTTCCTGACCCACCAGGTCTTTTTGATGGACATGTCTGGCCCATGTACTTAAAACACAGGAAAGAAATGGAGGACAGCGGTGTTGATGTCGGTAAGCCTCGCTAAACAAGCCCTTGGCATTGTACTTTGGGTGTTAAGGAAGTCAGTAATTTAATTCAAGGAAACTTTTAACTGTGATGACACAAGGCACTATTTTTACTACTAAGTTGTAATCCTGGCTTATTTTCTGTCCAGATAAATACATGCAGTTTTATAGCTGTGAACTTCTTCCCTTTGTTTCATGATATAAGCACTTATGGTGGAGGGAAGGGGTGGGGGGGGGGGGGGGGGGGAAGATTATTTAAGCCTCCGTTCCATCTGTTCTATACTCTTTTTAGTGATATAAGAGTTTTGTCAGCCATAGTTGGTTTGGGTTGTTTTTTTTAGGATGGTTCTGTTCTTCCAATTGGAAAATAAGTTGTCACTTGGGTTGATAGTTTTAAGATCTTTCATAATTTAATGTACAGAAATTTTGTTCTGATCAGACACCTACAGACTGAAACCTCCATTTTCTTTCAGTTTATTTAGATGGACTGAAGTCTAGAGATGAACTTTACAATCAAGTCTTTGAAGACATTCAGAACAAGCTTTTAAATTGCTTATAGGTAAATATGTCCCTGCTTCTGAGGGGGTGGAACACGAGGGACTGACTGCTGGAAACAACCTACTCTTACGCTTGGATAGTCACACTTCTCCCTTCTTGCTTTTCAGGGTCTCGGAAGACCTGAAAGACCCATGTACAGAATGATGTAAATAGTACTTGGAAGTTGGAATGAGGGTTTATTTGTGTAAACTCTTATACTGTCCTTTGGAAAGTATCTTTTGTATATAATTGAAAAAATGAAGGTAACTTATTCACAGCTCTGTGATGGACAGGATTTTTTTTTTATTATTATTTTATATTCCACTGGCTTAAATGGAACTTGGAAATGCATTTTTATAACGGAACAAGTAGAACTGTGTTGGGAAAACAACTGAGTCTTCTGCTTAGGTGCTTCTGCAGATATAAAGTCTTGTTTGTAATGTCATCTCTTAAATTCAGTAAAAATCAATTTAAAATATCTTTTGAGGTCCTGTTTTAATAAATCAGTTACCTTTTACTGTAGTAGAAATAGGTGCAAACCTCCCCCAAAGCACACCACCAGCCCCTGCTTTTTCATACAGCGTTTGGAATTCCCTACCTTGAACCTTCTTCTGTGTGTTGCTGCTGTGGTTTAAGGGATGACACAGACCTCAAAACCCAGCTCGGGCATCCCAACAAGAGATTGTCATGGGAGGTGAACAGCACTTCAGATATTTTTCAAGTGCTGGTATGAAACCAGTTTTATGTCACACTCAGCTTCTCAGCAAACACATTTGCACATAAAGATCCTATGGCCTGTTCACACAGCAGTGGAGCACTCCTGAGGTCAGAAGGTTGGACAGAAGCCTCTATTTCTGCCTTTTGAAAGCCAAACAAGAACATTATCTGGTCCTAACTCCTCCAGGAGGTGGGAATGGCTATATTTCCAAATTTAAAATCCAGAAGGCCAGTCAGTGGGATTTCTCAGGGAAGGAGAGTAGCAGCCTCGGTTTAAAAAAGAGAGCAGTCCTTTATACCCCTGTGTAATCTGCCTTTGAAACATGGCCTGCAGAGGCAGGTTATGTGTATACTTTTGGCAAAATCCTGCACTAAAGTGCCAGATAGCATGTTACAACTCTAAAATGTAGGCACGAGAGGTTCTGCTTTTTCAAATGCTTCTGGTAAGTTTGTAGAAAGTTCCCAGATATCTTATTTGTCCATGTCATCCCTTTCTAGCAAAACGAAGTAAAATATCAGTGGCAATAGTTTTACTGGGTTTTCAGTTGATAGGCTTCTTTTTTTACAGTGTTTCAGGGCGATTGAAAAATGCCTCCCATGCCAAGCAAGGCTGCACAAAAGTAATTTGGCAAATATAATCGGAATACTGAGATAAATCATAACGGGGAGCACAACAGCAGAAAGGAACGGGGATATTGTTCCTGAAGCAAAACTGAGTGGTAGACCTTTATGTTCCTGCTTATCACATGCTTTCTTTGAAAACAACATTCCGCCTGAATTTCCTCCTTTATGAATAGCATGACTCCTATTCTTCAGCAGGCTTTCAGGCAGAACCTCTGCCCGTCAGCGAAAGGGTGACCTTCACCCGGGCAGCACAGCAGCGAGTGCTACGAAAAACGTCATCTCCTCTTTGCCCTGTGCGCTGGGCTGGGTCTGTCCTGCCACCAGCCAGGCCTGGGGCAACGGCCACGCACGCGCGTGCCGGGGACAGCAGCAGCGTGCCGGGGCTGTGGAACAGACTAGACTAGAACAGTTCAGTTGGAAGGGACCTACAACGATCACCTACTGCAACGGCCTGACCGCTTCGGGGCTGACAAGAAGTTACAGCTTGTTATTAAGGGTGTTGTCCGAGCACCTCTTACCATGGAATCACAGAACAGCAGGGACATCTTCAACCAGAGCAGCTTGCTCAGAGCCTCATCCAACCTGACCTGGGATGTGTCCAGGGATGGGGCATCTACCCCCTCTCCGGGTAACCTGGGCCAGGGTTTCACCACCCTCATTGTGAAAAATTTCTTCCTTCTATCTAGTTGAAATCTGCCCTCTTTTAGTTTAAAACTATTACCCCTTGTGCTATTGCAACAGGCCCTGCTAAAAATCTGTCCCCACCTTTCTTATCAGTGCCTCTCAGCCCTGGCAGCTGCAGGAAGGTCTCCCCGG
>NW_010526968.1:7293-8782 GCF_000687285.1 Phaethon lepturus
CTCCCCTGGCGCAGCTTCGAGCCATTCCCCCGCGTCCCGTCCCCGGATCCCGGGGAGAAGAGCTCAGCACCTCCCTCCCTGTGTCCCCTCCTCAGGAAGCTGCAGAGAGCCGGGAGGTCGCCCCTCAGCCTCTTCCTCTCCCTCTCCAAACGAGACGAACCCGGAGCGAAGACCTGGCTGCAGCGCGGTCCTTGGCCCGTGGCTAGCTCCGAGCTAATAATAAACTCTCCGCACCGCTCTGTGCCTGGGAACTGATTGAGCTTAACTACTGTGGTGAGATGGGTGAGCGTGTCGAGATCTGTCAACCCGCTATCGAAATACAGCGGCTAAAGATAGGAAGTGCCATTAAACTGATGTACCAAAGCACATGCAGCGCGCCACGCAGAAAAGGTTCACCACGCTAAAGTACAAAACCTCTCACGTGGGATGAGCGTGGTGATCTTTTGGGCACTAAAATAACTTGGCCGTGGTGTCAGCACAGCTCACTTCAGAAGATTTTGGGGCATGCCTTAATTAGAAACGTTGCTTCAGAAAAACAGCTGCCAGAGATTAGCGAGAAGTCACCCAAAAACCCACCGAGCCTGTTTCAAGGGGTGTTTTAAACAGCCTGGAAGCAGCCAGCAGCGAGACCAGCAGCAGGTGGGATCCACCACCTTGTCCTCGTGTTACACCAATATTTTCCGATTGTTTGGCCGGAACAGGGATGCCGCAGCCAGAAACGAGACGTGAATACTGACGGTATCACCCACGCTTCCACAAGCTATAAAAAGGCATATTTCCTTGTGTGTGACCCCCGTGCACGCCTGGAGAGGCCCATGAAACTATAATTACACCGTTACACGGCCGGGCGCTCGTCGATGGCAAAGCCGAGGAACGCCTGGGCCAGGGACAGTGTGCTGCGACTTGTCACCGATACCTTGTGAGTCCGATTGACATCGGTACACGGAGCATTTCCCGCAGATCAGCTGCAGCTCTGCTCGCCGGCAGAACAAAAAGCAGCCTCAGCTCCCCAGCGGGACCCAGCGTATAATTTCCATCGGGGTTTCCCCCGTGTTAACAGCTAAGTTTAACCCTCGCTTGATAAGCCGTGCAAAACCATTTTGCTTTCGTGAAGACATATAAGGGAAAAGACATCGCGCTCGCTTCAAGCCAGCCTCTGGCAAGCAAAAATCGAGGCCTAAAAAAGGCACTTTGCTATTCTCTGCCCGCAGAGAATACAGAACGCCCCGGGGAGGCGTTGGCTGCGGTTGCAAAGAGGGGAACCGAGGCAGAACATCCCAGGACGTCACATCGCTGAAATCTCCTGGGGACCAGCACACCCCGTCGTTTCGGAGCACCACCCGAGCTCCTATGGAGTTTAGTGTCAGCTGAGTTCCTGCAGTCCTTCCCCCCGGGACACTTTCCCCCCAGTAAATCCTCCGCCGCGGTGAGCGGTAGGTATCGTCCCCGCTCTTCGCAGCTGTACGTGGTACATCGTGCCGCCTGCTGA
>NW_010526968.1:8813-9229 GCF_000687285.1 Phaethon lepturus
CAGCGCTCTGCAATTTAACACCCTCTAAAGCAGGTCACCCTGAGCGCAGCAGCAACAAAAAACACCCTAAATTCTGCTTTTTAAAAGACATTTCGGTCTTATCTTGTGCGTCTACCGGGATGAGAATCTCCCGCTACCACCCGCTCCGGAGCAGCGTAACTGCCCGGCGGCTGGGGAGGGGGGGAGGAGACGGCCGCGCCGGCCAGGCTGAATCACCAGCAACTTCCAAAAGCCTTTCGGGAGCGTGAAACAGAAACCCACGGCACGACGAGCATCCGGGAAGCCTTAGCACTATGTGAACTTTGCACGGCTCGGGAACAACTGCTGCTATAGGATTTCCATACATCCTTTCACACGCTGGCTCTGGTGACGAATCAGCTCTGCGAGAGGGGATCAAATGCCCGGGACTCCAGCCG
>NW_010526969.1:0-33098 GCF_000687285.1 Phaethon lepturus
GCTGCTGCTGCCGCCGCCTGTTATTTCTGCTGTCACACCGTACGCCAATGCTTTCCCCTGCCCGTTGTCTGACATGATTAACTCCTACCAAACGAGTTTTGAATTTTTGGCCAGCAAAAGTTCACCCTGTTGGGTGCCGGATCTGTTAGCGGTGCTTGGGGAAAGCGTGCCGTGCCTGCCCGAGCACCTCTGGACAGATGTCCTGTCTCATCTAGTGACGCAGAGGTGGTGGCGAGACCGTATTGTGGCCTTCCAGTACTTAGAGGGGCTTCTAAGAAGGATGGGGACAGACTTTTTAGCAGGGCCGGAAGCGACAGGACAAGGGGGCATGGTTTTAAACTACAAGAGGGCAGATTTAGACTAGATATAAGGAAGAAATTTTTCACCATGAGGGTGGTGAAACACTGGCACAGGTTGCCCAGAGAGGTGGTAGATGCCCCATCCCTGGGAACACTCATGGTCAGGTTGGACGGGGCTCTGAGCAACCTGCTCTAGTTGAAGATGTCACCTTGGTTGGACTAGGTGACCTTTCAAGGTCCCTTCCACCCCAAAGCTATTCTGTGGTTCTATGTTTGGAAATACCACATTTCACACAGAGGCAGGTCCTTCACAGTGAACAGCGGTTTGTATCCTGCTTGTTAGGTGTTTGGGGACTTTGCAATGAAAAACTCTGAGCAGAAACCATCATGATGTAGTCAGGAGTAGATGTTTGCCCGGTGAGTAAATACCTTACTAAGGTCAGACAGCTCAGCTTCTAGTAATTCCATGCAGTTGCTTTGGAGCTTTTGTTTCTTTGTGATATCGTTACAAAAACCCAGTACATTTACACTAGCCCACAACAGCACCTGGCTGTTACAGAAATCACAGGAATATTCATGTTTAAAGGAGAAAAGTCAAAATTATGTCAGCGGTTCAAGACATTTTGCAGGTTTAAGATCAAGTTTTAGAGAAGACTGACGACCCTTTGCTCTTGCTGATTTTGGCTGGCAATGAGGATACTCAGCTCTCCCAGGAGATCTTTATACCTCTTTTATAAATAAATCTATTGTTCAGTGGTCTTCTGCATAGTATGGCACTTTACTCATCTTGATGAAGAATATGCAATTAAAACAAAATGTGTATGGAAAAAAAAATCAGTCTTTAGAAATGGACACTGTTAATAAGGAAGTAATTAACTGGTTACATGACTGCAGAGAAATGAACAGGAGTTTTACAGCCATATGAGGAGGAACAGAATGATTTCTTAGGGGCTCAGATCAGTTTTGATGCCGCTTCATTAACATAAGGAAATAAAGAAGGGCTGGGGTTTTTATTTGCTCCTACTGGAGAATTAGGAAGGCTTTTGGCCAAGTCGCAGGTTTTAGTTTATGTTAGTTGTGTCTTATCAAATTTCATATCTTCATAAAGTTCAGGACTTTCCCACTGAAGGTAGTTCTTAATATCAGCTTCATATTACCTTAAAGTTCCTTTTTTCTTTTTTCCAGATCAAAACATGGAAAAAGTGTTGTAGACTTCCTAAAATGGATGTGGGTTTATGTCCATTATAATTCTTAACACTGTGCTGTCATTTGTAATTCTGATGTAGGCACACAGAACCAGAAATCTCCCACCTGGTTAAGTGGCTGCTCTTATGTTCTCCTCGGTCGCCCCTCTGGTCACCAGCATGTCCCAATGAGCACATCGTCATCTAATTCCCTTTGTAAGCTCTACAAACATTAGCTAGCCAGGCTAACGTCACTGCTGTGGGACAGCTAAATTCAGTTCTCTCTGATTTGGAGATGACAGACCAAGGGACAGACAGTCCATACGACTTTCCCAGTGTGACAGGAGAGTGAGTGTTCCTCTGTAGGACTGAGAGGGCTGTGTAGTGGCAGACTGGCTAGTTATGAGAGTCATTTCCTCATGGACTTGGACATCTACTGTTGCATAAACAGGGTAGATAGCTGGATTAAGATGCTTAAAATATTTGGCATGGGAAAGGATGCAGAAACGACCACTTCAAGTTAAAAAACATTGCCTGAACACATAACTCTGTGAAAAAACAACCCACAAAGTGAAGGCATTTTCCATTGACTTCATTAGGGCTTGCACAGCTGATGCACTTCCTTACAGCAGTAGCTATCCTGGTTGCTGCAGTATCAGCTACAGTGGAGGAGTCACCCTCCATCAAGACCTTTTGCCTAGACATGCCAGAGTCCTGGGGGCTGGCAGGGTTAAAGTTAAAGAGTTGTTCCACATGTCTACCCCAAAACGCCCCGACCTTCAGAGTACAGTGCAAATGGAGGTGTACTACTCTCTGTGATGGATGCTCCAGCACCTAGGAGGTAAGAAAGCATGCTCTGAAGGTGAATGCTGTTGAACAGGTACCCCAAAATCAGACTTTTCTCCTCTGCCTGCAAGGAGTGAGGACCAGAGGTGAAGAATTGTCACTCTAATGACAAGAGTTGATCTGCTAAGCATAAAAGTAACCTAATCTGCTTTGCTAGGACTTTAATTTGCTTCAACTTTGTTTTTAAAATTAAGAAAGAAGGAAAACTGGAGGAAGAGTAAGAGACCCTCCTCCTTTCACACATTTTAACCAAAATTGCCTTTGAAATAGCTATTGACTTTCACTTTGGTGTATTTTCTTGAGAAGGTGAATACTATTGTGAAACAATTTGTCAACGTGTCTATTTTGGCTGATACAGCTGATGAACAAGTTCCCTAAGTCAGTGTTTATATTGAAGACAAAGGATTTTTTTTAATTGTTCCATCTTCATTTTTTTTCAGCTTAAGACATTTCTGGTTTTCCACTCTTTTTGGTTACGCTTATATATTGACAGTGCTGGGAAGGATCCTGACTTGCTCCTAATGTGGGTTAAATGTGAAAGTGTTTGTAAGCAGACCTACCATCCCAGGCTGGAGGTAGGCAGGAGCTACGCGTATCATTTTACTTTCCTCCTCCCTGCTCTACAGTCATTTCCTCAGAAAAGAACAAAAATTAGCCGGGTCAGATTTGGGGGCCAGCCTTACTGGAACAGCTTCATGTGGTATGCAAGTCTATGGATTGAAGCTCCCATGGATTGAGAAATAATTGCACAATGAAAGCTCCATCAAAACCAGCTAATTTGGCTTTCACCTCTCATTAGCTTAATGCACAGTGCCCTGGTC
Source organism: Phaethon lepturus (assembly GCF_000687285.1). NCBI lineage: Eukaryota > Metazoa > Chordata > Aves > Phaethontiformes > Phaethontidae > Phaethon > Phaethon lepturus. Next base: position 3,151 of record NW_010526969.1, read on the forward strand.
CAGTTGGAAATGGTGTGGAAAATCAGAGCGTTTAATCATCGATGCCATTGTTTGTCATTTTTATAGTATTCTTTTTCCACAAGACTTGAAGTAGCAGCCGTTTCACATGGGCCATGTATCGTTGTTCAGTGGTGAGCTTTACTGACCAGCTGACCACAGTAATGTTGATACACTTCTGAGGAAGAGCTGGGATTAATCATCTTGGCAATATGAATATAGCAAGGGAATCCAGGGAAGAGATAAAAATGGGATAAAATGAGAAGAAACATGTATGTGCCACTTAGTAAAAAATATTCCTCTCCTTTGTCTGTGGGAATCATATCCTTTGCCTGGAAATGCCCTATAAATCACACAGAGCAAGTTACAAGAAAACACTGAAAAGCTATAAATGGAAGCACAGGAATTCTAACCCATACTATTTTTGAGGAGCAAATCTCCCACTTCAGCTTCCTTATCCGCACATTCAGCATCTGTAACATAGCTGAATGAGCACATCAAAGACTGAGCCAGTGTTGTCCTACCAATAGCTGTCAATGATAGACTCTGCTCCCTACTTTTTTTCACCTAGAATGAAATCATTGAAGCAATAACCATGCAGGCACATGGGCACAGACTCCCACAGTCAGCCCAGGGAAAATTCTGCTGAGAACATACCCATTAACCTCACACTGAGAGAGAGACACGTAAATGTGCTCTTTGTCCTAACTAGAGAAAGTTCACTTGAGTAATTTGTAGGTTGGTAGTTTCAACAGCAAAACACACTCAGCGAATCCTGAAACGACGGGGTGTGTATTTAGTGCAGATGTCCCCGAGGGACATGGTGGAAGAGCCGATGCAGCCTCAAAGAGAGCAATCAAGATGCAGTTCATCGTGCTTGAAACACAGCTGCCGTAGGAGACAGCGTTTGCTTTCGCTGTGTAAGCTGCTTTCAGCCTGCTGTGTGACACTCATGCAGCTGCCCAAAGAGCACCAGAGGAGTACCCCGTGCTGGTGAGTAGGGCACTCATTGGGTATTCTAGCTGAATTTTCAAGTATTTTATCTCCTCTGTTACTAAGAAGATCAGGTCGAGCAGCTGCTTTACGACTATATACTGTGGTTATGCTAAAGGCCATACCTAACACGGACAGCGTCAGCCTCGGCACCGTGCCAACACCGTGCCTTGCTCCACAGAGCTTGCAAATACATAAGCAAAAGGTGGCAGAGGATGAAGAGGATGTGTTGGAGGGAGCAGAACCCCCGGGCTGTCGGTGTCTGAACGCACCGGACAGGGGCGAGTGCAGCTACGCTTTACTGGGATCTGACGTACTGGGGTAGTCGCTATGTGCTGGCTCCCCAGTTCTGCTGCCGTTGAGAATAGCAAAGACGCACAGCGTCTGCTTCCCCGTGCTGGAAACTCCGCTAGCATGGTAGGAGAATGGTAAGAAGTACAGTATCTCTTGCAAGAGCACAGGAAATACCGCATTTTTCAACCCTAGCAAATTCCAGGCATATTTTTTTCACTGTCTGAAGCTTGTTACTGGAATATAGTGAATGTGCTACCTCCTGACTGAGGCAGACATGGAAATATGTAACAGCGTATTTATTTTTTAAGGTGATTTTACATACAGTGCTTTATGAAAGCGATCTATTGCCCTTGTGCAGTGGTCGCATCACCCTAGCAGACTAATTAAGACAGGGCAGGATAATATTAAGGAAAGACCAAAGAACTTCTATGTTCCCTTGTCTCTGTCCAAGAGAACCAAAGTCACTGTTACCCCTGCCTCAGTCCTAGCAGGAATATCCATCTAGAGTAATACAGCATATCCGTCATGGCACTCACGGGATGCCACACCTCTCTGCTGTTGGTGGCAGCTGTGTGGAGAAGAAGGAGTTGGAGTCTCCTGACCACCTCAACAAATACAGAAGGAGATGGAATTTTTATTGCCTGCCTAGCATACAGCCCCACACGGTCTTCTGTCTATTCATGAAAATGCGAGCCTGAATATGAGCACATTTCCATTCTTTTGACAACTTCTTAAAGCAATTCTTCTACTAAAGAAATTCTTCTACTAAAGTGATTCCACAGGGTAAGTCTGCCCCAGTGCCCCTGACCAGGTGAGTCACTTCTCAAGGGAAGCAGGTGACTCAGGAGGAGCAAGGGAAGGGAGCAAACATAAATGCCAAGGTGCATTAAAGTCAGGGCCCTTCTGATAAATGTAAGGTGGTATGTACTTAGATAATTTTGTAATCAGCATGATCAATGTCATACTGACACTGGCTGTAGTCCAAGCCTCTGGACACAGGGTTAAGTCCATCTCTGCAGGATAGAATAGAATTTCACGCAATAAATATAATTATTTGCATGTACTTAAATTCCATTGCTTTCGAGTTAGGCACTTGCTTAAGGCTGTTCTCAAAACAAGAGTTTCCCGAGTTGAAGTGTATCTGTGCTGCAAAACTCCTGTTTGCTCTATTTGGGAGCTACTCTATTATAGTGTTTAACAAGGATACATATGATGCTAAATAAGCAATACAGCTCTGCGTGATCTGTCATAATATACACATTATTGATCATAAAAAAAAGAGGAAAGAATTAGGCCCAGCTATAATAATGATCCATGGAATATTTTGTAGTCAACAAATCAGTCTTCTATAGACTGAAGTCATGCAGCATATAATTTTCGTCAAAAGCTTCATTATTTCCAACTTATTCATGGTGGTTAGATGAATTGTAGGAAGCATAGGGACTGCTTACAGCACTTGAATACAGATGCTGATCAGTTTTTGAATATGAGTGAGATTCAGAGATGCTTGAATGCGGGGCTTGGAGCCAAGGCTTGTTACCTGAAAATACAGCCTCAAAGCACCCCAATAGCTTAAAGAAAGTTTTCTCTTGCCAAAACTTTTTAAATGCTCTTGTTGATATCGCTGATTTGACTTGGCAGGTACATTGCACGGTGAGTGCAGAAACATTTATTAGTTTTTTTAACGATTTTACGCTGCGAAACAGAGAGCCCCGAGATGACTGTTTACCCTTCAGCCAATTAGTTAGCGTGGGGCTTTTTTCTCATCATAGCAGTGATGAGAAAATGATTAGACAGTCAGGCAAGTTATATGTGCAAGGTTTTATCCTGCTACCTTTCGTCCCTTGCCTGAGCCTTCCCAGCGGGGCAGGCTGGGGCGGCGAAGCGGAGAGGGGATGCAAAAAGCTGCGCCCCGAGCAAAGGAGGAGGTGGGTGATGAACCGCGCGGTAACCCTGCCCATGGCCGAACGGCTGGCTCGAGTAAGGGTTACTCATTCACGTAAAGAAGATGAGCTGGATTTACCCCCGAGCACGCTTCAGTAAACAGATAGCTCACAATTTCCCTGTGAAACTGGGTGTGAAGAATGTGGTGCTGTTACAGTAGCATGGGAGAGAAATTGCTGCCCCCGGTACGTTTCATTTGTCTTTGGTATAAAGTTGTTGTTTTCTTCTTGCTCGCGTTTTAAGGGGCATTTACCCAGGAAAATAAATAGAAGCAGGACTTCATGAGAGGCTGCCTGCCCCTCTCCCCCCGCCCCTTTGTGCTATGCAAAATGCCGGGGAATTAAGAAAACGTATCAGCCAGCCAGAGCAGCTATTTAGCTGGTTTGTATCCATCTGCTCCCAAACGGTGGTCAGGGGTGGTTCAGCATAAAGCGTATTGCCTTACCACGTGAGACATCGCGGCCCGAAAGGGGTAACCTGCTTGTGTAGGAAGGGAGCGCTCATCATATATCACACAGGCAGGCAAAGGAGACAGCAGAGAGAGTCTCGGGGCTCAGGCGTTTCCAAGCCTCTGGGAAGAAACCCAATTTTTTGTCAGGGAGAAGGCATATTCCATCATCTTTATCTGTCGCCAAGTGAAATCATAACAAACCAGCTTAACAGCAGGAACATTCCTCGACGTGTAAGGATTGGTTATTTATTGCGTACTGTATGTATCTCTGTGTCAGTTTAATACAGATATCTCTGGTACAGATGCTCAAGCTCTGAGAACAAAAGATATAAATAGTATGTGTGGTAAACAACTTGTAGACTAGGATACCAGTACCAGATAACACATGTGCCTATATGTATACTTAGCAGGGGCAGTGTGAGTCACATAAGGGACTCCATGGGGGGACCAGCGCTTCCCCCTGGCTCTCACGCTGGCACCTATGTAATGGGTCCTTTATATATGGGAGCTATTAGTGATGTGCCTGCACTATTAGCTATTCCAATAAAAACAATGTAAAGTTGGAAAGAGCTTGAGACACTGAGCTTTCCTCCTTGAGTTGCACACGCGGTCTAACATTCCCATGCCTTCATAAAGGTCTACGGCTTCGTTAGGAAAGTGAATCGGGCACCTACTGCATCATATTCTGCCTTTAAATGGGTTGTGTTTAGGTGCTGAAATAATCCAGTTCACACAGACACCAGGTGCACCTTGCACTGACAGTCTTTCCATCACGGGTTTATAAGGATCCCAAGCGGGGCGTTGCATCCCAGGATTTTCTGTTGTCACTCATACCCGGACCCATTCTGGCAAAATATTTGCCAATCTCAGGTGGACAAGATAAAAAGGAAAGGACTAGGTCAGTGGTTAAAGGCAATTGTGGACTTTACTGACATTTTGTGGTGATGTTCTAGGTGCAATTGCAGCAGGTTGTCCAGGAAACTGAAGCTAAAGATCTTATTCCACATGTAAAACTGCTAAGACTTTCCTGGAAATGTTTAACGAGGAAGAAGCGAGCATATGCTGAAGCTATTTTAAGTTACACAGAATGTATCAAAAAAGTGAGATTCTGCCCAACAAGATAATGTGAAGTTGTTAAAGTTTTGTTTTAATTGAAACGTTTGCGGTAGTTTTTAGTTGCCACCAAAGCCTGGGAGCGTTGGATGTGATGCTCCGATGATGTTGCATATACACTTTGATTGTTCAAGCGGCTCCCGATGCTGCTGTGATGATTTCTGCAGGATACAGGGCGCTAAGCTAAGAAGCTGTCATCTCGATTTGAACTCAGGTTTCCAGGAATCCATGGTGTGTAGGTCCAGCATCCTAACTCCATTCCTAAGGTTAGTAGGAGCAAAGTGCGATATTTAAAAAAGCCTGCTCGGGAAGGGAAGCAGAGCAGTTTGTCCTTAAACTTGCCAGTAATTAGACATCTGCCCATCATTTCCCACCCACTCCCGCTGTGCACTCACCAACTGGTGAGTTGACTGGGTGGAGACCTTACTGGGCTGTACTGGGTTTTGTGTCACCCTCTTTAGATCCTGCTGGTTGAGAGCTACGTTGTGTTGTACACATGTAGTCTTAATGTGCCTCAATTGCCAAATACTTAACAAGGAAAAATAGCAGTATCTTTTTCATCAGTGATTAAATACATTCAAAACTGGAGGTGGTGGGGTGTTCTCTGACGCTGTGGCAATGGAGATTGTATAAGCGTGAGAAATTTTGCTGTTGGTTGAAGTTACAGACTTCAGTAGGTCTCTTGTTTCCAAAAGCAGCGGGAGAAGAGGCTGCTTTGCCCTTTGGGGAGAGGAATTGGGTTTCAGAAGAGCTGAACCCTCCCCAGAAGACAGATAGTCTGGATGCTGAAAGGGCACGGATCAGCAGAAACTTTCTGTAGAACCTGTTAATACCGAGAACGTACAGTCCTGGGACAAGGTCCAGCTCTATTTTTGTGTCCACAGATCATCCGCTGCTCTTTTCAGTACTAACTTCGTAATACACGCTGCTGTACTTCTGCCACAGAGACAACACATTCACAAATCCCCAAGCTTGTACATTAAAGACCAAAACTCAGGTAAAAGGCATGGTAGTGGTCATTACTAGAAAACGGGCATATCTCAGAAGATAATTGCCACACAGTTCCTATGGCAATTATAAAAATACCACGGGATCTGCAAATCTGAATGCATTTACCTGGCACAGATGCTGGCTTTTCTAAGAGCAAATAATGTTTCTAGTAAAGAGAACTTCTCCCCTAAGATTTTAGAGCTGGACTTCAGAAAACATCTACTTTATACTAAAAAGGCTTATCAAATCCCTAGGAGAAACACAGTCTTGGTGAAAAATTTCTTTACAAATATCCAATTTATTGGACAAGGACAAGACGCGGGTGACAGCAGGCAACGTAAGATATCTCTCTGCCTGAAAAGGCTCAAGGTCTTTTTCTTTCCTGACCACTGCCTGTGCATTCAAGCTCAGCAGAGGGCACCGAGCCCTCTCAAATGAGCCCGTACAGACTGAGCCTGCTACCTTCCTCCTATCGAAACTGTACATAAAACAGGAGAGAACACAAATTAATTGTCAAAATCAGTTGGCTCTCACTCTACATTTAGCAAAACATGAATTCACATCTTCCATCTCAGAGAAATACTTTAAGAAAAGTGCAGAATGTCTCCATTTAATTCTGTAACAGGACATAGCATAAGCCTTTGGTGTATGCTTTAAATTATATTCTTTTCCGTACTTGTTTTCATTTGACTTTTCCTTTGTGCTCTCAAATATTCCTGCTGTTCTACACAGGTAGAGTCAGCTGAATGCAAATGTCACCACTGTTCAGAGACCACACACAAATCTATCCCCTGCTGGAACCTCAAGCCCTCTGTCAGCTTTTTAGCTGAAATTCAGGGAATTTCACACGCGTTGAAAAGAGTAGGGGCAGATCCTGCCATGGTATTTATAACCTATCTCCTGCTTCGGTGCTTAAATTTTCTTGACTTCAAATTCTGCACATGTGATTCTCCAAGGCATTCAAAACAGAGGTTACAGCCAATGTCCCGCGGAGCTAACGTGGCTAAGGGGCACCAGGTTCTGCACGAAGAGCAGCACAACGAGGTGTTGCATCCTCAAGACCCCAGAGAGACCACGGGGTAGCCAGGTACGTTCACATCAGTTCAGGAGAGGCCTTCGGTGCAGGTTTGTGGGGACACACAAGGAGGTGAGACACCTCTGCTGTCCTCTCCTTCCCAGCACTATGCAGCAAATACAACAACCAGCCTGGGTTTAGAGCTGGGATGCAAGCTCAGTGGAAAATCCTAGTGAGCGTTCCTAAAGCTTAGCCGCTTGGGACCATTCAGTACACAGATGCCAGTTGCCTCCTGAAATATTCTTGAATAACTTCATGCTGTCAGATGGCTTTTTTTTTGGTGTGAGCTACACAAGATGTCGCAGCTTACAGCATCCTTTTACGTCACTGGCACCTCCTGATCGTGCGATGATTCCTCATACACTGTCCCCGGGAAACCGGTGAGGCCAGCAGGTTTCTTGGAAGGGAAGAGAGATTGTCGGGGTCATTCAGACTGATTGCTCTGCTGGGTGCCACATTCGTTGTGTGGGGGCCGAGTGCCCCTCAGGTTATTTCGTCAGAGAGACAACTTACGTAAAATGATGGCTAGTTCGTTTTGGAGGGAGACTATGCTAAACAGCAAACCAGCTTCTCATTTCTCACTAGACAACAAGTTGCAGGAAGAAAGAATTAGTACTGCCCTACACTTCACTGGGATATATGTTCCACTGCAGAAATCAAGAGTCTTATACAGGTAGTATAAACTAATGCTGGATCTGCCAAGGGCATACTTCTTGCACGGAGGAATGGTGCTTCTTTAGTAGAAGTCCCTGCTCAATATATCTGAAGATATAACTGTACAGCAAAGAAATCATCATCATCATCAATCATCATCATCATCATCCAAGGAAACAGCTCTGTACCATAGGAGGTACCCATAATATCATACACAGCATTTAATGGGTTATATGATATTCACCCATTAAAGGTTGGGAATGGCACCTCTGGTTAGGATTGTCCAACGCTTCCCTCTCTGAAATTGTTTTGGCTTGTTTGTAAGCTTATCATATGCTTCGTGTTGGAATTTTTTGTGCCAACTATTTACTTCAACTTGAATTCTTTGAGTGCATTCTAGCCAAATTGATTTAACTGATGTAGTAAGCTCATCATTTTATTACCTGTAAAAAGATATGGTGAGCATTTTTTTCCCGAAAAGATCTGCTGTTCACACACTTTGGAGCAAGAACTAGAAATAGAGTGGGGGCAGTGTGTCTGTCCGGGGTTTTCCAAGACTTCCAGCAGTCTGAAAGCTCCTTGGCTTCTGTTGCCAATGCCGTGTAGTTTTCAGGTGTCCCAGTTTGCTAAGCCAACAAGCTTATGGCAACAACCTCTAGAGGTGACGTGAGAAAGGGAACAAGGGAGGAGACAGGGCAGTGCTGTCATAAGTCAAGGTCAGATGTTTCTAACAGTGTCTCAGGCTAAAGCAGCAGAACAAACACTTTTGACAAAAGTTTGTCTTACCTGAAAATTTCATCCAGCCAGATCCCAAAGCACATACCAGAGAAAATCCCAGGAGGAGAGCCGCAGCTCTGTTGTTGGAATAGCGCCCGGTGAGGAAGGCTTTGCCCGTCCCGGTGGGGGGAAAGCCAGAGGATGATCTGCCAGCTCTTACCACGAGCACCATCCCTGCTGCCCTCCGCGTTCCATACCTGCTCCAGGAAAGAGGTCTCAAAGCGCGGGGATCACCACTGCATATCGGCAGCGGTCGGAAGCTGCAGGTTACACGTTGAGAAGTGGAAGGATCTTAATTTATTTCTTCTGCACGCTCCCAGATCCTCAAGGCATGCGTATCGCTGAGGATCGAAATGGCTCGCCGGGCTACTGCAAGTTTTATTTGCAGCCACACATACATGGGCCTTCTGTAGGGATTATGTTTGCCATTTACCCTCTAACCTTCCCAGGGATCAAAGCTTGGTTTATTTTGTGTCATTCTTCTTCCAGCCAACATTTTAAACAGTCAAGTTTTCAAAAAATTTGTCTGTTAGGAGCAGTAGTGCTGTGTCGAAGGGTAGAAAGAAGACAGAGAGAAGAAAAAACAGTGAACAACAAGATCTCCCCAACGCAGCTAGAAATGCTCCCATACTTTTCAGTTTGTTCCCCAGTTTTGTTTACTTTGCCATTGTAATGAGAATAAACAAAATTTGTTTGGCATCATTCTTCCCTCCCTGAGACAGAATATTATCAATACTTACTGCAGCTGAGCAAATACTTAATAATGAATAATTTATACAATTAATGCAGTCTTTGCTCCCATTTATATAATAACTGCCAGAGGATCACACATTTCTTTTAAATTTATTCCTTAGTTAAGTTTATTTGATATATCTTCATGATCTTACTGCTTTGTAGATTGAATGTTAATTTTAGCTAATTATTCACATTCATTAATATGCACATTGTTTTCTAGTGGCTGGTCAAATAAATCAAGTGATGTCATTTTTATTCCCTGGCTGAATAAATCTGCAGTCACTTCCAGGACAATTGTTCATAAACATGAATGCAATGCTTATTTTTTCGAGTAGTCAGGCATACAAACTTTGAAAATTCTCTTCTGAGCTTATTTGAACTTGGAAACTGCGATTTCCCCCATATCCGCAAGCAAGTGAACACAAAGGGCATGACAGCACATCTAGAGTGAATGTATTTAAAATTCAAATGGATATTGGCTTCCGGTTTGTTTATTTGTACATCTTTTTCCAGTCCTTCAAGTGCAGCTGATGCATGCAGGCCTCTGCATCAGACTGCTGTATAAAAGACATTCCCTCCAAATTCTGGCATCTATCTTTCTCTAAGGCATTCCCAGCAGAAAAACAGCATCCTTTTGTGCTGCTGGTAGGCATTTAAGAGCTTCTTTAACCAGTCCGCAGCAGCAAAAAGCATGTAATGAGAAATAAAAATTACTTTCCTGATATGGTGTGGCCAGACCACAACGACCTGCTTTAATGCAAGCTTTTCTTTTGACTTCAGTGGCAGATGGATCAAGTCCCGGCTTCTTTTAGCGGATGGTTACTTTGCTCAGAAAATCACCATTTCTTTAGCAGCAGCCCGCAGCCTTTATCAGAGGGAGAACTACCCACTTCCCAAGGTCTCTTCTGTCTTCAAGAGACAGTAGCTTTTTAATACTCTATCAGTCTTCATAAAATCCCTTCTCGACGTGGCGCAAAGCTCCTGGCAATGTCACAGCAGCAACGGTGCCTCGAAAGCTAAGGGTCAGGGTTTCCTAAAAGCTGAAGCATAATTAATACCATTGACCCTCGTTCTTCGTGAGAATTTCAAATGTGATTTTTAATCAGTTAGATGCTCAATGTTACTAAAAAAACCAGCAACCCCTCAATATAATATAATAATACAATAATAATATAACCGATATAATACAACATAACCCAAAAACTATACCACCAAAAACCTCTTTTGGTGTGAAATCTACAGGTGCCGTGGATGGGAAAAGCCCTCTCCTCTTTGCCGGAGGAGAACCTCCGCAAAAGCAACGCCCGTAGCAAAGCCACGTACGTACCTCCCGCCCTGTTGCGAGCACCGGGTATTGCTGAGGTGCTGTGAGGCTCTGCTGCTGTGAAAGAGCAAGGACAGCTACAAAATCGTCTTAATTTCGTCGGTGTGCAGGTGTAGGCTTGAGGACAGCTGGAAGAGGTTCCAGCAGAGGAGCCACACAGCAGGAGGTACTACACTGGCAGGCAGACATGTAAAAAGCAATGATTTTTAGCTCCGATTCGTGGGTTGCTATGGTTAGTGCAATCTACTGCCCAAACCCAGCAGCTCGGTGGCATGCAGGCACTCTGCGTTCGAGCCAGGATTGGAAGCAAGGGCCGCAGGGTGCTGAGCTCTCGCCCTGACTTCAGCTTCTCCGTCCCCACCGGCTGCAGAGCTCTCTCCTGGCTCCGTCCCTGTCCTCCATTCTCTGCAGATTTGTGCTTTGCCAGAGATATTACTCATCTGCCCGGCCTTTGTTTTCCCTTCTATTGCTAGCACACGCAAATATCCGCTCGATAAAGTATTTCTTCTCTGATTCCACCTCCTCCAACTGTTATGCACTCTGCGCTGCCTTTCCAAGGGTATCCAATTTAACTGAGGTCCCTCCTGGGATTAATCATGGGAGATAAGCAGGACAGCCTCACAAGGCACCCTCTCCTTTGCAAGTCTGACTCTCCTGCTGTTATTTGCCCCTTTTTTTTGCATTTTTGGCTCATTATTATTTTTGCATTTGTTGTTGTGAGTGCCCAAGCTTTGTCGAGAAAGGCTTAATGCTTGTTTAAGTGGATACACCAAAGGAGGTTTCTGTGATAATATTCAGGTATCGATGGTTTTAACGGTCCACTTGGCAGCCGAGGCAGAGCGGGAGCGACCTCCGTGGTAACCTGGGCAGGCTGAGCCCAAGGCTGGAGACAAGGCTGGGGCTCGGTCCCTCCCCTGCTCGTACCAGCCAGCTCCACTCCTAGGCTGAACGGGTCCGTTGTACCATGCCCATGACACCAGCCATAGCAACACAACATAGGTTGTGAGGTAGTTCGAGGCTGAAGTGTGTTGACATATATTATTCTCTAAATATCAAGATTAGTCAGATGAATAAAAAGAGTTATAAGCATTATAAATGCCGTTATAGGGGAATCATTTCATGGGCTCAGGAAAAATTCACTCAAAATACCAAATATGTTTCTTGTCCATGTAGAAAATGAGTAATAACTTTGAGAAGAAAGCAAGCAACTTTTTAAAAAAAATTTTATTAAAATATCAGAGTAAATATTTCGTTTTGTACAAATGGATACCATTGATTTATACATAGGCATCAGTCTCTCACTCTTTGGAAACGTACATTCGGATTGATTTAGGTAAAACTCTTCTGTTTAGTTAAAAAGAAATCAAAGAGGCTATCAGACACAGAGGTACTCCTTCCCCCGAAGTTTTTAACCAAGAAGGATTTGCACCAGTAAGGAAACCCCTGTGCAAAGCGCTCGGTCTATTTTTTCTCACCTGGGGCAGGGAAGCGTTGCGTTCAGGTGCGGAGCTGCCCGCATCAGCGCGCCGGCAAGCCGGGCTGTTCGTACGCAGAAGCAGACCGCTGTGGTCTTCATTTTTTTCTGAAGAGGGTGCTTGTGCTGAGGGAACAGTTACAGGGCTAGCAGGTCCCTAGATTGTGATCCTGAAGGAAGCTTTTAGCTGAATAGATTTCCCGTTATTGTAATGCACCTACTCCATGGTTATAATTGTTCCGGATAGATCCAGTGCTTTCCGTTATGCATCGCTCAGATTGCTTTGATAAACGAAGCATTTGCTCATGTTGATTGTAAAGTGAGAAGGAAACTCACGCCCTAATCCAATTTAAAATATGGCCAGGAGGTGGATGTTGATTACAGTGTGAATATAGCCACCGTCACATGAGCGTAAGCACAGTCGCCGGATTAGAGAACAGGCATCTTGGTACCTGCGGCACTGGGGAAAGGGGCCGTACCTGCTCCCAGTACCCCTGGGAGTCTCAGCGCTGTTGGTTTTCCTTAATGTCCCTTCCTTACCCATTAGAAACGTGCTTATCAGTGTGTTCGGGCATCCTGCTTATTTCAAACACCTAGAGGTGGGATGGGGAAAATACCTTTGGGTTAAAATGTCAGCACAGAGCAGGAGTCAGCGTTTGTGAAAGAAGGCTGTGATTTTAACGGTCAGCCTGGCTTTGAAAAAACTCTGAGAACTGAAGGATGGAAGAAAAGTGAAGCAGGAGCAGTAGAAGAGAAACAGGGAATTGAGGGGGAAGGGAAGGAAGGGAGACAAGAAAAAGACAAGGGAAAGGTATTATTGGGGAGCAGCATGAACAGTAATGGGAAGCGATAATCCTAACCCCGCCCAGAGAACCAGGATTCGTGTTCACAGATCAAACCTGTTAGAAACAAAGAGGCTCTACTGTCTGTTCAGTTGCTTCCTTTAAGACAAAGAAGCAGGTGGTCTCAGTTTCTTCCAGGTCTCACTGCAGTTTCCACATCAAAAAGCCACCTACACCAGTGTCCTTTTTGTTACCGGCGTAGGCACAGATGTCAGGAGCTGCAAGATCAGAGAGCCTTCATCTTGCTGCAGGCTCTTGCCCGGCCCCCATCCCTGTAGTGCCTGAGCAGAGCGAGAATCCCCTCTGACAAATGGGGAGCGGAAGCGAAGCGATGCTCGAGTTCGACCTGGCAGCCCCCTGCGAGGGCGGGGGGTGAACCCCCCCCAGCCCAAGTCCAGCCTTCCTGTCAGCCGTCCCTTCTTGCTGAGGTATACGTGCACATGGAGCCCCTCTGCTCTCTCCTGAAGAAAACAGGGCTGGTCCTTCTCAAAGAGCAGCAAGGCACCTTGGAAAAGGCTCTTGCTTGCTGCCTTTCCAATGGAGTTTTACTTGGGGAGGAGTTGTTTTTGGGTAGCTGGATTACTGCAAACTTCAGATTAAGGGAACTGCCTTTGTTTTCCTTAAGAAATAGGTTTTAAAAACAGTGTAGATAAGATCCCATGGGACCTACTGGCTTGACTGCAAGCCAGATTCAACTCTCAGCTGGTATAAATGGAGAGTAACTCAACTGCTGTCCATAATATCTCTGCAAACTCCATCTCAGGCAGCAAAGATCAAAATCCACTGCTCTGTTTTTGCCTCAGAGTAAAGTAAAAAATGAGTAATAAAAGTCTGCTGAAAATTAGCAGAAGGGCATTTCGGAAAGTAGGGAGACAAATGGGGGAAATGCTTCGTTATTAGCACATACAGACTCTTTGCAGCACAGTTCTTCACAAATCCCAAAAAGAAACCTGTACCAGGAATGGTGATAAATAGAAATATTCACTGTTTATTCTCTTTGTCAGCTTCATTTCCAAAAGTGCCCTGTGTTTAAAAGACAAAGGACTTGACCCCAGCATTGGCTTAGTAGGGTGAAGACCCTGTGGGTTACCTGGTTTTGGAAATTCTCTCTTTTGTTAGGAACTGAAGATGCAGAGGAAAGCTCTCTGTCAAAAGGGTTTGGATACATTTAATTGATTGCCAGTCCCTTTTTTCCATGTTTTTTGCCTTGGTTGGTCTGTCACTTACCATACATTATAGCATAACATGAACCCTGGCCAGGTAACAGTCGCTTTTTTACCAAAGAGGCACAGTTCTGGTTACCACCTGAAATTTCAAGCTTCTGCATACTTCTCTGCAAGCCATTTGGGTAAAGAAGCCAGCCTGACCTACAAGCTGTCTATGCAAAGCTGAAAGCCACAACACCTGTACCATATCCCTCAGAGAGCCAAGGAGACCCGATGGTGGGTCATGGGCAAAGGATAAGGCAAACTGCCTTATCCTTGTGTGTATCTTTGCAGCCCGCAGGACAGAGCTGGGTTGGGTGTGCCAACAGATCCAGATCTTGATGTTTGTAGCAACCTTCCCTCATGCAGCCACCAATGCAACCCTCCACGGGGACCACCCTGCTTCTAGGGCCTGGGAGCGGAACTGTGCGTGGGTAGCCAGCGAGATGCAAGGGCTCATGACCTATGAGACAGCCTCCCCGGACTAAGGTTGTATTAGGGGAGCCAGCCTGCACTGATGGCTCACTTCTGGACGGCTCCGAAGCCACCACTGCTGCACAATAGCATTCTCCAGTTTCTAAATCCCAGCAGTTATTAAGGCTTCCCTACCTGGCGGTTGTTGCTAGGCAAGAGGTATCCTGCAAGTGCTCCATCACAGAGGTCAATTAAATGCTATCCTCAAGCAAGCTGCTTTGAACTGAAGCCTGTGTGAAAACAGAGACAAGATCCTTGTTCTCTTCATTAAAGAATGATTTGAGGTGTTGATAGAGATGAACCTTAGCCACAGCTTTTAATTTCCTCAAAGTAGAAAGGAGGTTTGGACAATAATTTTTAGGACTAAGCAAGGACACTGAATTTTTAAAGAAAAAGAAAATGCATCCAACATAATGTACATCATTCAAAGTAGCAACACAGAAAGGTCTGCCCACCCCCTCCTCCTTTGCATCACTTTTTAATTGAAATGAGTGTCAGTGTTGAATGACACCGTAGTTCATGCCCATGTAAATGGTAGGGTGCCTAGTTGTACCAACAGAATGAGGCACATTTCTGTTCAGATTTGGGATTTACTGCAAGAGAAGAAAGATAGGAACATTGCTAAGGTTTGAAAGAGAGACTGAAGCAGAAAAAGCAAAAAAAAGAGAAGGAAAAGATCATGGGTAGGATTAAAGGTAAGGACGTTTTCTCACTGATAATAAATGTGCCAAGAGGGCTGAATTCATTTAAAAAGGTCATTGGAAAAAAGTCAGATGAAAAATGTTTTGATAATTGAAATCCAAAGTTTTGTACGTATTATTTCATCCTGGGTTTCTGTCAGCTCAGCCAACCAGCTTCTGGGCAAGCAGCATTGCAGCTTGTAAAGGAGCCTGTCTCAGAGCCAGGACCCCCTGGACCCCGGCTGCACGCAGCTCTGCACAGCTCTGTCAGGCAGACACAGCCAGGGAAGGAGCCTTGGACTGGCCACAACAGTTCAATAACTTGGGGAACTGCTTGCCCTGGGATTGGGGAAATACCCAGGGCTCAGCTAAAAAAAGCTGGAAGTGGGATTGTGGTTGAGGTTTCCCTCATTTCAAAGCCCTTGGATTTCCTTCCAGCCCAGCAGGCAGAATTTTATTTAAAAAAAATTAACATGTAATGCTATTGTTTTTTTTTTTTGAGACATTCCAGATCCAGAATGTTAAAGTAACAATCTTTTCATGCCTCCTTCAATCCTAGTGGGTACCTAAATTAATTTTTGTAGCAAATAAATAATTTTTTTGTCAGTGAGAGACAGTTTAGGAGCCACTATGCTTATTCAAGTATCGTGTTGAAGTTATTGAACAACTCAGGCAGAAACAAATACTTAGAAAATGTCAGATCATTTTACTGTGATTTTTTGGTGTTTCATTCTGCTGCAGCATTGTAAAGCTGAAGAAAACAGAGGAAAACACTTGGTGGTGTCAATTCCTTCATTAGATTGGGCAGCGGTGTGGGAAAATCCACATCTTACTACTCGGTGAATTGGAAACTAGAACCCACCTGCCCTTCACCCACTATGCCTGTCGCCACCAGGTTAGGGAGTTGCTGGCTCAGTGCAATTTCAAGTATTTTAGTGTATTTTGAAAGAAATGTATTTTGGAGCTACAGCATTCACCTCAGAGATGAGGAAGTCCAACTTTGTCCTCCCACATCTAGGGTGTATCCCCCAAAATGCTAGGCTTCCATGGGAAGGAGGAAGAAAAATCATGACCATGCCAGTCTTCAGTATCCAGAGCAAACAGTGTGATGCTGTACCTGGGTATAAATAATTTGGGCACTTTTTAAAGAAACAGGAATGTCACCTTTCCTCTTGCTCCCTCCCAGCTGTGTTCCACCTCCTCCTGCTCAGGCAGAAGATGCTGAAGGCCTCTGTGAAACGCTTTATAAATTTTTTCATTTAAAACACAGTTTCTCAGCCTTTTCTTTTGGTGTGGAAAACAATGCTTGATTTTAGGGTGGTGTGGTGAGAAGGACAAAGGATAACAGATTTAAATTACAGATGGTGAAATTTAGATTTGGCTTTAAAGGTGGGATTCATCTAAGCAAATGTAGACACATACCATGTAAATAGCCCATCTAGGCTTCTTCCATAGCAGTGGAAAGGTATATCTTTTCATTGTATCATAAACCTATCATAATACAGTGCATTGTTCCACTCCCCCTCAAACAGCTTTCCACCAGGAAAAAAAGAAACCCTTATCCTTCCTTTGATTTCTGTGCAGGCATCTTGCTGGCAATAGCAGGCAATTAGCTATTTGTCATAGGATGGTAGCATCCTGAATGCGTACCTCAGCTGGTGAACCATTTGTCTTTTGAAATCTGCGGTCTGCACCTTCTGGATATAGTTGACACCCCAGCCTAACACACTGGAGTAACAGGGACTGCCTGCAGTCGTATCTGCAAATATCAAATCCGCATATCAAAATGCAAAATATTTGGAGCTGTGGGCTTGGTTCTGACCCAAAAAAAGCACAGACTTCTTTTTTCACCAGTCCTCCTCCCGCTCTAAAGGACCTTTCCCAGCTTGCTGCAGCTGCCATGTAGAGGAGAAGGTATTCACGAATTCTTTCAACCAGCCCCAGAGCCTGGAAAACCACAGCAGCGTTGCCCCAGGGTACTTCCTCCTGGCTTCTTTTCTCAGCAGTAGTTTTCAGGGCAAAACTACTTCTTTTACTACAGTTTCTCAGTGCTGTAGAAGTCCCTACAGGTGACATGCCAGCCTTCAGGCTGCTGGAAAAGCCTTACGCAGAAACCAGTGTGATTTTAGAGCCAAAGACATGGTTTGCTCCCATTTCTGGGGCTGCAATCCTGCCCTAGGAGAAGTGACAAGCGTTGCCCATGAGAGGAGACTGTAGTACACAAAAAATTGTTGGGTAAGAAAACAAATGTTAGTTATGTAAGCTAAAAAAACCCCACCCAGTGCACAGAGAAAATCACAGGCAACTGCTGAATTTTCCTGCTACTGCACCTCACTCCTTTTTACCGGTAGAGATTCCCATAAGAAGAGACAAGCTACTCGCATGTGTTGAAATTTGCCAGGGTTTTCATTTTTCCTGCTGTGCCAGAGGGGCAGGTGGCAAAGGAGCCTGACAGTGGTTTTATCCAGCTCTAACATGAAGTGGAACAATAGTGTTCTGGCAAGGATGCTCAGTGGGGGAGTCAAGTCATCACAGCATGTAATTTCTCAATCAGCTTCCTTATGCTTCCCTTTTTTTCCCCTCCGGACAAGCCACTTAACTGCAGTCATCTTTAGCTGCCTTATTTTTGTGCTAGAGACGAAATATCCATGCCACGTTTCCATGCCTACTCATATTTACAGAGTTTGTTCTGAAATCCTGAGCTGAAAGATCAAAGGAAAGGCTTGCTAATAACGTGACAGCAAAGCAGTACACCTCCTGCAACCCCCGTTTTGCCACGAGTCTTATCTCCAGGGAGGACAGTTTTTCAGAAAGAGAGGTCAATAAAACCCTAAAGACAAGCTAACTGAATAGTTCGTGTTTCTTATAGTCTTTAATGATGCTCAATGATATGAAATTGTTACCATGGAAACTAGTTTAACAAAGGTATTATATGTGCTATCTCCAAGGTTCAGACAAGGCTCCTGCCTCTACCAGTGAAGACTGATAGGGGAGGGGATGACTTTTCAATGTCTTCATGGGTCAAACAACAGCTACCTGAAAATCCACAGTCCAGTAATTAGACGTTTGCCTGACTTCACTCAAATAGGACATCTATTGTTCCTAGCTCCTTCCTTTTAAAGTAATCAGTATAAATTTAAGACTCTGTTAGTTGAAGCCTCTTCAGGAAATGGCTAGAATTGAGTATACATGAAGCTGGACCTACCAAATCAATTATTTTCTATTGCTTTGCTGCAGGCTATTTTAGAACAGAAAAGATATGATTTGGACTTTCAAGATGGAGTTCATCACTTTTGTTAGATGGTGAGAAAACAGAACATTCTGCGTCTTTAGGGGCCTGATGATGAACCTACTCTCGTTGTCAAAAAACATATTTCCGTGGACTGTGCTTCTGAATTCCATCCGGAGTTTATAGCAGGCAATTTATTCTTCATAGAATATAATTTCTGTTATAGTCTATTCCTATTCAATTCTTCATGGAATTATATTAAATAGCATGAAGAGAGAGAGAGGAGGCCTTTGGCAGTCAAGATTAAGAGATTTGCTTGGGTACTGCAAAACCAGCCGTGGCTATGAGGTAGGAACAGTGGCAAGATCGTCTGTTGTACCAAGGTGAGGGCAGCCCTGCCGGAAGCCTACAGAGGCGGAGGTCTGGTAAATGCAAGTTGTGTAGGTATGTTATGCCCAAGGATGGACTGCCTCGGGAAGGCCAACCTGCTGAATTGATCCCCGATGATACAAATTTGAAAGTCTAGAAAATAAGACCTGCAAGGAGAAATGGAAGGATGTGTGGTTGCTTAGCCAAAACGAGCACAGACGAGTGACGTAGGAAGGGTCTTTGAATACTACAAGGGTAGCTATAAGCAGAGAGGAACTGTTTGATTGGGGGTGGTGTGGTGTGGTGAGAAGGACAAGGAATAATGGGTTTAAATTACACATGGTGAAATTTAGATTTGACTTTAGGGGTGGGATTCATCTAAGCAAATGTAGACATCTACCACGTAAATAGCCCATCTAGGCTTCTTCCACAACAGTGGAAAGACACAGTGACTTACAGAGCACAGATCATCTCATCCTAAAATAGATCTCTAAAACACTGCTTTCACAACACCTCGTGCTTTTCACCCACAGCAATGCGAACCTGTTTCTTGCACCCAGCGCTTCCAGACTGGTTCCTGCTCTCACAGCCCTAAATGTTAAAGTTCGCGAATGTGCCGTGTATTGCGGGACCGGGTGCCAGGGGCTGTAACCCCACTTACCCTGGTTTGCTAAGGTAAAGAGCAGACCCAGGAGCAGGCTGAACTGCTGCATCCAATTAGCTCTGTGACCGCGAGCCCGTATTTAGCGGTTGTAGCTCATCACTGTGAGCACTGATGGCCACGTTAGAAAGACTGCATGTTCATGCAGAATATAAATGTCCCTGTTTCCTGCTGTCATGTGCTGGGCATTGGCTCTGGGTTGTGCTTGCTATGCGTCCTTTCGGGAGCACAAGGGGACGAAAGGAAGAGGGAATGTCACCTTGGTGAAGGACAGGTTTTCTCTTGCAGTCCAAGCTGAGGGCGTGGCGCAGATGTCTGTGCAGCATCATGGTTTTGGAAACGTGGAGAATTAATGTGTGATGACCAGGTTTTATATAATCTAAGCAAAATTATACCTTAGGTTGTAAGAGGGTAATAAATTAAATGACTGCATCACTCAAAATAATACCTTCCCTTCACTGTATTGAGTTCCGTGCCAGAGACGCTCCTTTTCCTTTTTATGTAATTTTTTATTCCAATATTACCCATGTGAAAGGCCAGCAGCAAAATTGTCTTCCTTGCAGTGAGCTGACACACACACACACGTACCTGCTCCTTGTTTCTTTTCCTTTGATAGCACCTGTAACCAAAATGCACGGATGCCTGTAATGGCTAATGGCAAACAGTAATAAGGGTGCACATTGGTACATTATTATTGTCTTTAAAGAAAAAAGCAAAGTTCAACAGCTGTATCATGAGGAAAGAAAAAAAATCTCTCCAGCCAGAGCAAATGGAAATGACTGCGCTTTGCCCATCTCTGTTCTAAACCACAGAACTCAAAAGGGATAAATGTTAGTTATAATGAACTCTTGAAGCGTAACAAAGGATACTTTCACTGCCCAGAAAGTCCAATACCACAGCACATTTTACTTACAGAAGCACTCTGTACGTTGAGCCATGGATAAGCCACCCTGCCTTTGATACTCTGGCAAGCTTCTATATATTTTACCAGATACAACAAATAAATACCAACCAAAGGACCAAAGAAACAGGCAGGTTCAGCACACAGAAATCAGGTCGGCATGCTGGTACTCGTAAAACACAGTAAACATATGTTATACCACCAGCACAGGCATTAAATCAATACATGAGAAGATGAGGTCTTATCAGGAGGCAAGCAGCGATAGGTATCTTCTAGTTTAATTGTATTTCTGCACCTCTGTAAGCTGTTAGAGGTAAGTAAATATGCCAGCGTAAAGGCTTAATGATGACTTAACTCTAGTGCTTCTGTAACACTTTCCATCTTCAGAATGCCACCCGTCTGGGACATGTAGGTAAATATTGACCCTGCTCTACAGCTGACCAGCTATCAGCAGGCAGGTTATGCTGGCGGGCTGCAGAGACTAATTTATAGCTCAGCTGTGGGGAGTCACTCGGTTTGTCTGCACCTCGGAGTAATTTCCTACTGTCACTAGTCCTTCTTCAGCCTGTGGATGGAGACTTCATTGTCAGCCAGCTCCTGCGGTGGGAGGATATAACGGGTAGCTGGCTGCAGGAGCCACACCAGCCTCCTCTCCTCTGGATTTCATGGCCAGCCCTGGGCTGCTTAGGTCCAGTCTGCCAGGCCAGTTTGTCCCCCGGCTTCTTAGCAATCGCTGGGGATGGCCAAAGGCACTTTGTTTTACCTTTGGAAGAGCCTTCTCTTATTTGCCAGAGAAAAAAGGGTCCTGACCTTGTCTTCCCTAGTGTAAATCAAGAGAAACGATGCTGAAACCACTGGGGTTGCGGCATTAGGGCCAGAGTGGTTACAAGGGAATCAATTCCTTATTACTTATTGATCATGCAGAGGATCTGGTTCTTGCTGTGTTACAAAGAGTCAACCAGAGAAGAAAGGACATTTCGCTAAAGAAATAAATGTTTGGTGCAGATTGTTCTAGAGGCTAAGGAACTGCATCACAAATGATTTATGGCCACTTTTAACATCTTCCCAGGTAGGCTAATAGCACTGTAACACACTTTCCACACCTATAATTTCCTAAGTCATTGTAAACAGTTAAAAAGCGTGTCTTTAAAGACAAACAGGTGATACTTTCTGGTCACCAGCTTATTGGCATAACTGTTCTCGCTGTCTTGGAAACGGGATGCCGCTGCTGATCATGAGTAGGTACGCAAGGGCTGTGGGGTGGCTGGCACCCAGCACAGCCACACGTGGGGTGTTGCCTTGGGCAGCCCACGTGTGGAGCGGGAAGCAATTGGCAGGGCACGGCAGGACACAGCTCTGCTCCCAGTGGGGGAAGAGCTAGCACCAGGATTTGGTTTGCAGGCTAAAGTACACACATCCTGAGATAATAAAACCGATTTGGATAAGTCTGTTTAGCCTGTATATACTGAGATGTTAACGGCACTTTACGCCACTGTGCATTAATGGGGTGGCTGGTGAATGCGCATTCTCATTCCCTTTCTGCTATTTAACTTGCCAGTGAGTCATTTTCGCTCATTGCACAGGCCAGTACTTGAAACCGTCATTAGACAGTGTGATTACATCATAAATCACACTGCTGTTAAAGCAAATCCCCAGCTCTGTAGAACAAACATGGATGTGAATACCTGTATGTCTGTGAGTATCTTCCCTGAGAGTGCAGGTTATATTCGGTTCCCTTCTTCTCTGACGTACTTTAGAGAAATCACTCATTTTAGTTGCAGTGGCTACGTAAACTTCTTGTTTGCTCCTTTTAACTTGGTGAATTACTTACAGCCAAAATGAATCATGAGTCATGATAAGGTGAAGAAAAGCTATCTGCTCTAAAGGAACAAGTCCTTCCATATTCCAAGTCTCCCATCTGAGAAACTTGAGTCCCAAGAGTCAGGTCAGGGGCATGGTATGGCCAGGAAGCCAGTAATGAAGGATGCAGTCAGAGATGAAGCAAGATCAGGTGAAATGGTCAGGAACAGAGAAGCAAGTCAAAGCTAAGTGGTTCAGAGGCAGAAGCAGCATGCAGAACCAAAAAGCAGGAGACTGAACCAATGACCAGGAGCAAGAACCTGGAGTTTAACAGGAGCCCAGAGCCAGGCCAAGCAAAGTCAGGGCATCCCAGTAGCCCCCCAAGGCCTGTCTAGGCAGCCAACTGCTGCTCGACTGCCTGGAACCCACAAGTTAGGCTCAGAAAGCTCCCAACATTTTGGCTGGTCAAACGTCTTTGGAGCAAGAGGAGCGGTGAGCCCGTTAGAGACCTCCAGCAGAGCAGTGCAGCAACGGCACCACGCGTCTTATGTTGCGCTGTGGGAAGCTGTAAGTGTGCAGTAGAGCTGAAAACTCAGTGGGGTTCCTGTGAGCAAGGATGATGATGCCACGGGCTGGGTATGCTGCTGGGCCATGGCCTCAGGTGTTGACTTGTGCCTGCAGTACATCAGAATGGGCTTGCTGAAGTTTGTACAAAGAGGTACCCATGCTGGCATTTGCAAAGTCTGTAATAAAGTCATACACTGCCTACACTCTCTCACAGTCATGGTCGATTCTGTGTGAATCATGATACCATTCAGGTACTGTGTAGTTCATCACAGAGGCCCAGTTTTCATTAATACTCCAATTATTATTCAAACCATGCTTTTACTATCCATCTCATACATTTTTACATTAATTTTTTGCATTTCTTAATATGCAGAAGGTAACCTGATTACAACTTTGACCTTTAAGACAAAGCATAGCTTGTTTTTTAAATGCCATTTTCTGTATAATGTACACATAAGCGTAACCTTATTAGACACAATTTCTCATTATTAAGGACGTGAAGCATAAATGTCCGTGCACAGACACTATAACCAAACGCACTGCTGGATTAAAATGCCAGTCATGTTAGCGCTAATCATGCAGACTTTTGGGCACAAGCAACCCTCACGTAATAGTGTCAGAGCCAGGAATGGATTGCTCTGTGAGAACAACAGTGGTAGCTGGTTTATCTTGCCTTCATCTTCCAGCAGGAGCTTGGAGAAAAGAAAATTGAGGATATGCAATGAAATACATGACAAGAAAATATTCATATTCAAAACCATTGTGCTGGATTAATGGTTGGACTTGATGATCTTGAAGGTCCTTTCCAACCTAGTGTTTCTGTGATTCTGTGATTCTGATACGTGGGTCAGTAAAAAGAGGAAACTGTCAAAGTTGTGGTGGCATCGAGAAGCCAAACCGCCAATGGGGAAAATAACTTACAGAAGGAAGTGTGAAGCCTTGAAAATGCAAGAAGCCCAGAGTACCGGAACAGGCAATGTCAACACAAATGCCCTTCAGCCATGACATTTGGATTCCATTTGCACAACACCTTAAGGTGCAAACAACTGCAGAAAATCTTACTGGATCGAAACGCTTTTTAAAAATTCTGTCTGCCACAAGTAGCTAACAAACTGAGGACTTTGTTTAGTGATTAATATTTGTTAAACACCTGAGGCACCCCCGGGGCAGCTACCTGGAGAGTGGAGAAGAGCAAAAGTCAAGAGAGCATGACTGAGCACGTGGAAACTGGAGTTAATCACAGCGGCTCTAAGTGCCTCTTTAGACCAGCCTAAACACATGGCGATTTTGCTGCTTTTTCCGAAGCAGCGCTCACACTGACAGCCACGCTAGCACAACTCTCACTGAGCAGCCACGAGAGGAAAGCAGCTTCCCATATTCGCCCCAGCTATTTGCTGCATGGACACGTGCCCATAGCTCACAGACACGTGGTCAAGGCTGTAGGGTTCTGCCTCCAAAGTGGCGCAGACGTTACCTTGCAGCAGCGGTAGTGACTGCTGCCCTCAGCCCTCGGTCTGCGCTCTCCCAGAGGTTTCACCCTCCGGCCGACGAGGGAGAAGGCTCAGCTGTTTCGGTTTAGTGTGGTCAACTGGCATGTACTGCACTGCTGTGGGGTGAGTCAATACGCGGAACTTACAAAAAGTTGCGCTGCTGTGCGGTACTTTCCATCCCTAATGCTCTTCATGTGATCTGTTCTTTCAGTATATATATTTTCTGTACTTTCTCTGAAGTAACTCAAACCCTTACATTTCAGTTCTCTGAAGTAACTCGAAGTCCTACAGTAATGTAGAAACTTACACCCCTCAACACATTTATTTATTAAATTCATCAAATTCTAACAACCACCAAAGCTTAAGTTAAAAACAGAGGGGCTGCTACATCCTCCTTTCCTTGTGCTTTATCCAGGCCAAATGCTCAGTGCTTTGAACTGATGAATAAAGATCAATTTCTTAAAATTGTTGCAGCAAACATTGATTTCATTCTTTTCTGAAGTCATGGTCTGCACTTTACAGCAAACAGCGTAAGGAAACCTCCAGCACCCCTCTGTTCCTGTGATAAGTCCAAGCCTAGAAGGATTAGTATCGCCTGGAACAAGTTTTTGCTGAATTGCTCACAGATTACGTTGCTTCCTAAATAACACAACTATAAACATGCTGAGAAAAACCAGACAGTACAGCAGGTGTAGGAAATAAAGGCAAGAAAATGAAGATGGTCAAAGGGAAAGAACATTTTGGACCTTTTAAACCCCAATATTCAAGACAGTCTTATGGGTAGACGGAGTATGCTTGTATCATTGAGGAACTCAGAGTAGTAGTTTGAAAATATTTTATGCACATTGGCATGAGTAACTTGTTTTACTGTGAGTGTGGGATTGGAAGACATTAGGAAGTAGCTAAGCATAACTATTATTTGCCAAGTAATAGCAGACAACACACGCTTGGGAACTTTGCTGTGAATGCTTTCTGTTGCTACAGTCAACCCGTAGTCCTCAACACTGAGGATTCTGATATTTTAAATATATTACAGAAATGTATCAACTTTCTGATGTTTTCCAGCTTACGAGTCATTAACATTATTCATCATCACAGGTTTCTCACTATCTTTTTATATGTAATGGAAGAAAGATAGCAATAGAGACAACTTGATAGTCAAGAAGATACTAAAGATAGTAGAGTTATCAGCTGAATCACATGTAATTTGATGAAATTAATTCGGAAATTTTCAAAAAGTGATCCTATTCTTGTCACTATGGTAAAAGACCTCCCAGTCATACAGTTAATCTGAGGCTGTTCTCATGGCAATCAGCCAGAGTTACACGCACAGAAAACAGTTCTTGGTTTTGTTTTTGAAGAACTGGATCATTCAGCGTCTGTTCTTCAGGGGGTTTGTTTTTCTTACATGGGTAAAACCACTGATCTCTGCTTCACTGTGCTCTGCACATGTAGGAAAACAGATTAGCCAATGTTGTTTTCTTTCTGTACTTCGTGTGTGGGAGGAGAGTAAATCCTGCTGACCCATTCCACCCACGACACTTCTGTTAGCATTGGGCAGCACCATTATCAATCTCAGCAGCTGAATTCAGGGAACTTAAAATTGTCACAGGCATGAAACATTCCAGATGTAGGAAGAAAATAAGAGTTCTCATCTTCTGTCTTAACCCAGCATGGGCTGGTGCCTGTACATGTTATGATGGCAATCTCATGGGGAGAGGATATGAGTCTCTGTTTCAGATCTGGAGATAAGTAAGTGACATTTTGGAGGATGAGTTTTGTCATGGGCAATCCACTCTCACATCAGGGTAGCTAAAGCAAAGCCTACGGGATTACATTTTATATGCAGGGCAAAGGAGCATTCCCAGGTTCGATCTACAACAATTCATAGTCGAACTCAGGGGGGGAAAAAAAAGCAAACCAAAAAAACCTGCAAAAACTCTGAGTATATATTAAAGACATCAGTACGTGCCTCATATAGTGAACAGACACCCCTGAATAGCTAAGTTGAAGATCTTTTCTGCTCAAAGTGGCTTTCAGGCTAAAGCCTTATTAATTTCCTAAATTGTAAATGTGGTTTTCCTTAGCTGCCCCACATGGACCTATAAGTCATAGCTGTGGAGCTCTGGAGTGCTCCACAGCCATGGACTGCAGTCAACTGAGGGCAAGAGAAACAAGAAGTCTGCTGGCGGTGGTCCTCTCCAGAAACTGCTACCACTACAGCTGTATTAGCTTTTGTGATAAACTGCTGCTTGTGTGTGCCTGCTGTAAATTTACTCACAGTAATATCCACCATAATTGTGCTTCCAGGGCAGAGGGAAAAGTCATGTATCGCTGGGGTAGAGCACAGAGGCATAAGACCTCTGTCTTCATGTTCCTAGCCCTTAATGATCCTACAAATAGATAGTGGGGATTGGGGTGGGGAAATCCACATCTTGGGGAAGGGATGGGGTGTTGCATGCAAAATCATGCCCTAAAAGTGGGTTTCTCTGGGTTAGGAAAATGACGTGACCCTGCGTTGTTAAGCACTTTACATGTCCTGGAGGAAATTAAAAATTCTCAAGAATCCATAGTAAGTATTTCCTGAAGAAAGTAGTTTCCAGTTTCCATTTAGGAGCAACTACATTGCTGGCATAATTAGGCACAGCTCACATTCCCCAGAGAAAATGTGATGAAACACGCAGTGCAAGAAAAGAAATGAAATAGCCCCATGATTAAATCTCCACCAGCTACCGCCACACCAATTTTTTCATATATTCACCTCCTCGGAAGTATTTCTTACACCTTGGGGGATTCTTTCATATACTTTTGGATTAATGAGAATCTCTTCCAGTAACATTCATCACTTCGTAACAATTTTTTTTAATATATCAGCTCACAGCAGCACCTTTTAGTGGGAAAAGCATTTCCAGAGTACAACTACGGTCTGGATAAATTGTGGACAAAATTGTGCAGAATACCTTAATTTAACAACACAAGGCTCAAACCATGCTCTTAAGTGCAAAAAAGAACAGAGAAGGAATAAAATCATGTTCATGTTTTGCATTTGTATTGTGCTTCACATGCTCAAAAAGCCATATGGGATTTAGCTTATTAATCTTTTCACTACCGGTATGAGAAGAATAAATATTACTTCCTCCACAGCTAGAGAGACACAGACAGACATGTTGTTTTCAGAAGGCTTGCGCCTCACAAACTCCAGCATGAGCTGCACACATTTATCATGTTATGAAATTAGGGCTGCAGTGAGTTGGTCTCAATGGCCACTCAGTCATTTACTAGTAAAGCCTGAATGCTACCAGACCAGCACTTGAAAAATCTGCCAGGTCCTCTGCTCGTACAACTTTTCCATGTGCCATCATCCAGGCAAGGGCCTTCAATATCTGCAGAATCCAAGATTTAGTTGAAAAGTAATGTTTTTGACCCTGCAGTTGCATACCTGAGCTGAGTGTAACTAAATGCTGACCCATTCCTAAGTGAGGTCACTGCTTCTCTGGCTGTGCAAAGCTTCCCCAAGATGTGAGACATCTACCTTCGGTTAGAGCAGAAGGCAGGGTGAGACGCGTCCTGACATTTCGATCAAGGATACGTGGGAAAGGTGGCATGTAAGGGCTCCCACGATTCATGAGATAGGGTTTTGGGCAGCTGCATGAGTAGAGAGTTATTCAGAGACAGGACTTTGAGGAATTAAGGAGGAAGGAAGCTCTTCAAATGGGTCCACTTCTCATTTACCAGAAGAAGACACAGTAACTTAGGGCACCTGTTCAGTGTCTGGGGCAGAAGTGTGGAAGAAGTCCTGTGACCACAGGACTGGTGGAAGAGACAACTTTGCACTTGGGTTTTGCCCGCAACAAAAGGTTTCCTGTTCATTTTTGTCTTATAGGTGTCACAGACCAAAAGCATGAGGGGTATGGTCTGAATGGGTGGGAAGGGAAGCAGAGTGGAAAAGCAGAAGAAACTGATAACTCAGTTTCCTGGAGTACTTTTTTTTATAGCTTGATAATAAAAGGCATACTTGTGGGAAAGAACAGGTGAGAAATCTGAAGACAGAAAATGTCAAGATAAAGACATGCTATGGAAAGAGAGAAGTAAGAACAAATCTTAAGAATGATTAGTTTTCAATTACAGAAGACAAATGGAGTGAAGCTTTGGAGGCAATGAAGATATGGACAAAAAAAGAAAATTATATAGGTAGTCTTTAAAATATATGAGTGAGAAAGTATTGGCAATATAGATGAGGATGCTATAAACAGCATACCAGCACACAGTCTTGTCAACAGCAGTGGCCCAGGCTGGGAAATGCAGTCACGCCAGCACTACTTCAGTTCAGGTGAAAAGCTTTAATACAGTTATGATGAACATTCCTGTGCTGGACAATGAGAAACATATACTTGACACAGATCAAAGCAAGATATGATGGAAGAACCATATCTATTCCATAAAAAACAACTTTTAGCATGTTTTCCTTACAAACTCAGAGAACACTCAAAGCAAAACTAGAGTAGGTAGTATATGCAAGACAGTGCCTTGCCATTGTGTTGTTTAGTTTCCAGCAATATGTAGAGTGATTTCTTTTCTCTATTTATGGTATGGTGGTTCCACTCCATGTAATTTTTCTTGAGCCTCCCATTTCTTCTCCTTTGCCATTAGGGGCCAAAACTGCAATCAATTATTCAAGCAAAGCACTGAAAAATTTGATTGAATATGAAGTACAGAATCTAGTTCCTAATTCATCTTGTGTCAGCTTTCTTTTTTCCTCTATGATCTTAATTACTGTCTTTTTCCCAGTTGATACTTCACAACTTCTTTACAGAATGTGCTGGCACATTTACTCTCTTTTATGCTTTTTCTATGTCTTTTGTTTCTTTTATTCCTCCATGCTCTTCTTTTCTATATCCACTTTAACCATTTCATGTTGCTTAGCAACACCCAGAATGACACCAACAAGGTAAGGTCCTACTGCTTCTAGCAAATCTCACCTTACAAGGAACAAAAATATAATTTGACTTCACAGTCCCAGTGAATTCACTTCCTCAGAATGGCATTGCTCTCAAATTCATGGCTCATTAATCAGATGTTTTCCTATGAAAGCTAAGAACAAGCCAAACACACAGTGTTTCACAGGATATTTGCATCTTCCAGTTTTGCTCTGACAGTGTTAGCCTGTTGAGATAATAAGAAAGCTAAAATAAGAGATAAGATTTTAGATCCTGGCTTTCCCAACAAGCAGATCCAGAGTCTCCAATTGTCCTACAAATGATCAAACTGCTACACTCAGTTATTAATCCAAACTTTATAAAAAGTTGGAAGATGTTTGGCTTGTGAGACTTAGTCTGGCAACAAATCTGATAAAACACCATCCAGACATTTCCAGTAAACATCTTTAATATCCCAAATTTTATACCAGGCTGCTTTCTCCCTTGGCATAATAGAATAGAAACAACAACAACAAAAAAGGCTAAGCTCCTTTCCCTTTCCTTTCCTTTCCTTCTCTTCCCCTTTCCCTTCCCTTCCCCTTCCCTTCCTTTCCCTTTCCCTTACCCTTTCCCTTCCCTTTCCCTTCCCCTTTCCCTTTCCCTTCCCCTTTCCCTTCCCTTCATCTTCCCCTTTCCCTTCCCTTCCTCTTCCCCTTTCCCTTCCTCTTCCCTTCCCCTTCCCTTTCCTTCCCCTTCCCTTCCCCTTCCCCTCCACTTCCCCTTTCCCTTTCCCTTCCCCTTTCCCTTCCCTTCATCTTCCCCTTTCCCTTCCCTTCCTCTTCCCCTTTCCCTTCCTCTTCCCTTCCCCTTCCCTTTCCTTCCCCTTCCCTTCCCCTTCCCCTCCACTTCCCCTTTCCCTTTCCCTTCCCCTTTCCCTTCCCTTTCCCTTCGCTTCCCTTCACCTTCCCTCTTCCCCTTTCCCTTCCTCTTCCC
>NW_010526969.1:33208-37932 GCF_000687285.1 Phaethon lepturus
TTCCCCTTCCTCTTCCCCTTCCTCTTCCCTTCCAACTTATTCAACCAGAACTATTATGAAGATGGAACAAGAAATGTAGTACCTTATCTGTCACAAGCTGCTATCAATTCCAAATCATGGAAGAAATTTTTTTTCACCCAGAAAATCACTTTTCCAAAGTGAAACACTCAAATGCACCTCTGATCTTTATTGACATGTTCTACTTTTGAGCGAAAAAATGGAAGCCGATATTTTTGTTTAAAAATGTGTTTTTAAAAATCAGTTACTGGTTTAAAAGATTTTTCATGTTTTGAAATCTGAGTATGTTTGGGATTTGATATTTACACATTTTCACAGAATAATTAAAAGTGTTTTTTGAACAATCAAGGCCTTTCCCTGAAATATGTTGAAAAAAATGACATTTATTCAGTAAAATTCCTTGAAAAATAACTGGCATTTTCACACTAGCTTCGGAAAGAAGTTAATTTCCAAACTAGCAATGCCCTACATTGGACTGAGAAATCCTGGCTTTGGATTTATAAACCATGTGTATACAAACCAGAGAGGAACAAGAATGTATTACCTACTCTTATATCTATATATCTATATATATAGCTTTAAAATAGATTCTTTGATCTTTAGTCATACAAACTTCAATTAACTTAACTATTTGATTTCACTGGGCTTTTGTTCAGCCCCTGGGAACATGTAATGTCAGCCCTGGAGATACTCTTATTCAGCAAGTGGAGATCATGATGAATAATATTTACTCAGTCAACTAAGGCTTTTAATTAGTTTTTTTTCAGTAGCCCTTACTCATATTGAGTAATATTCACTGCACAAATAGTACTGCTGTTGCAGTCATATTAATCATCCAAAACACTGGTGAACTAAGCCCTGAGTAAGTAACAACTCTCACATCTATCCAAGTATAGTAATTTTGCCCCAAATATACACGTATCTCCTAGCATACAAAACTGCTCTTGATTACTGATAATCTATTGAACAACAGCATGCTTACATAATACATAATCATTATTATACTGTACTACGTTTTTCTGTTTTTATTATGGGAATCAATGTGGCACCAAGTAAGAGCAAAACTGTGTCAATGCTAAAACTACGCATTAATCTGTGTACTTCTGCATCTAATACATCTATAAAACACAACTAAGAAAATATGTGAGGGAGAGAGATTCAATTCTGAGGTCTGAATATACAGCAAACCAGTCTAACACTAGCACACAAGCCTAGTACCTTCTAACACTGAATCACTCCCCGGAAAGAGTTCCTGGTTCCTGGAATGAAAAAAAAAAATCTGTAATATAGTTGAATTACATAAAAAGGAAATTGAGAATTTACCTCTGTTTCTATGTATCCCTCGGTTTCCAACAAACACATGTACATGAATAAAGTTGGGATAACTTATCAGGAAACACGATCCAACAAGTAGTGAAGGAAAACCAGTATTACTTGTTCAGTACTATTTGTTTCCCACCATCCTTTTTCTCCCTTTTGTTTTGACTTTGTTTTACACAACAAGTCTTCATGTACAGATACATGTATACATATGCATATATACATGACCTCCCTGAGTACATGAAGGGTCATATATGGTGGCTAATCTGCTCTTGTGCTGACCCTGCTACCAGCTGGTTTTAAAAATAAATCCAAATGAATAGAAATGGTTTAGAATCATCCCCAGTAAAGAGACAATAAAGCTCCACTGCCAGTGAAAAAGAAAATAGACACTTCAGTGGAATCTAAAACTAGCTGGTGTGCAGATGTATCGTTTCATGTTGCTCTGGGCTTGACTCTTCTGTGTTTGATTCAGATGAAATTCCCACGGATGCGGGCGAAAGCTGTGTGTACCTTTTGTTACTCAAACTTATTGGTTCCTTAAGAGTCATAGTAACAGCCACAGCTATGGGAGTAGGGTTATTGATGTCAGATGTAACAGCAACTGAAGAAAGCTCACGGTCTGCATAATGTATTTCCATCCTCTGTTTTTCACAGGAGAAGTCTTGCTGCCACCTCACTGAAACCCAAGCGTTCAGGGACTTAGGTCAAGGCTAAGCCCTGTACATCAGGTCATCTCTGTGCCCTCCACCGTGCCTTAAATTCCTCTTTAAAGCACAGAAACATGGACTGCCCTCTGCCTGCAAAGGGAACCACGCTTACCCCGACGGTTACTGTGATCTAAGGAAGTGCTCTTTGCACATTGTGTCTGAGATCAGTACTCCCTGAAAATCTTGCAGTTTTTTGTATTCTGGACAAGATTTGTCTTTTGGGTTGGTTCGTTTGTTTGTTTAATGCCATCCCTGCATTTTAAACATGTCACGTTTTAGCAGGTTTTTAATAGTAGCTCCACTTACAAGTGTATTTATAGAAGAACTACAAGCAAATCCATCTCCTCTATCACACTTTTTAAGCGAAGCAGCAAAATATTCCGAGTGTGGCACTGCCTGTTCACAAGGCTGGTATTCAAGCTGGTATTGGTAGAAGTTGTAAGACACAAACCATTTTGAACCAGTTTTGGTGTACCACCTGGTAGGTGTCTGCAAGAACTGCAAACAATAAACCTTTAATAACTGATGCTGCCTGTTTCAGACAGTAACACCATGCTCGTGCTTATGTTGATGCAATTCAGAAAAAAACAGCAGCACGTCACTGGTGAAAGTAGGAAAAGCAAAAAAGAGATTCCCACCTTGAGTTTAAGCACAGGCTCCCTGGATCACAGTGAGTACTATACATGGTACACTACAAAGCCAGCGAAACTTCCAACAAAAGTTGTTAACACTCTGCCTAAATGTATCTCATTCGAAAGAAGAAACTCGCTGCCTAAATGCATCTACATTTAAAAGAAGAAATTCTTTCCTAGCATGGCAGCTCTTCTGAGGTTTATTCCATATGTAGAGCATTTCTCTTTCAGGAGAGATGCTAACACGCATTAGCTTTGTGTTCTCTTGCCAGCCTTGCCTTTCAGTATGAAGAGGCTTCTCTGTCACACGGGGAATTACAGGCAAATAACTGCTCTCTAGCATGTCGTACGCCTGTGCACAAAAGAATTTGCACAATTTGCGGAAATTACACTATGTTTTTCACATCAAGGAAAGAAAAGCAGGGCTTTGTAAACTAGGCTTAGAGGGGAAGGTGCCCTTCAGATCAACAGGTCGAAGGAACATTTCTCACAGTGACTGGATGTTCTACTTTCTGGAAACAACGCTACTGCAATATTTACTCAAGTGACGTGCCCATTAAGATCAATAGGAGAAACAGTGGGTGTAGAGGTAGCCCAGTAACATGGAACATTTTACAATTTTAATTTATTTATGCTGTTTTTCAATCTTTCTCTCTCTGAATTTTTTTTTTCCCAGATAGCATACACATAGAGCATGCATTTGTTTCATTTTGTTCTCAACTGAAAAAAAACAGGAATCCTAAGAATTTAATCCCTCCAGACTTTTCATCCAGCCATTTCCACCAAACCCTAGGGAAGAAAACAACGTTGCAAATACACCAAATTAGCCCCGAGTGAGTTCATGTGATCCTATCAAATTAAACTCATTCATGTTGACAAAGGAATGAGAATTCCTATTGCAAATCTTCCTCACTTAGCTCACATTTTGGTTTTAGAAACTTCAGCTGGACTAATCATGTCTAAGGCAAATGATGCAACTTCTTACAAGGCTAAACAGTTGGAAGAATACAACAAACGATATTTCAGGCTATGCAACTGTCTGCTCGAACAAGAAAGAAGAAATCTTGCAAATCTTTCTTCTTCGCATACTTGCACAGTGGCAGCTGTAATCTAGTTCTGGACTGGCACCTCCTGCCTTCTCTCCACCCCACTGGCTTTCTGTGAGCAGCCCTGCAGACTGGGAGATTAAAAAAAGGTACGATATTACCATGCCTTCAACAAGTACACTGTGTCCGAGTTGGTTTTTGAGGAATGCACTTTGTGGAAGTCAGAGACTTGCCCCCATGCTGCTTTTAACACATTTTAAAGAGCGGGCCTCATCTTCCCAAGACCGAAACCACCCAACCTCAAACTGAGGAGAAAGCCTCGGTAGTCTGTGGAGCTTGTGCTAAGTAAATCACCTTGGAGGATCTCTGGCACAGACATGCTCCCCACCCACCCCTGGTGTAGGTATATAGACCTAAATCTACTGTGCGGATAGGGCAAACACCATTTGGAAAGGGTTTGGGATTCCCCTTTTTCCACCAACAACGCTGATAACATCATCTCATTGTGAAAGAGGAGCTTCACCGCCGGTTCGCAGACAGGGAGACCATCCCAACCCTCCATTCCACCCTGGCAGAAACAAACCAACAAAAGGCTACGGTGGCTCCAGAAAGAAAACCTCTGTATTAAAAGCCAAATAACGCGGAGCTACAATAATAAATACACACTATCTCAACCGGGAAATACAGTGTAAAAGGTTCGTTAAAGTTCAGCTTCAGCAATAACAATATATATACTGCTTCAGTTCTCGATCCTGCCAGAAAGAGACTTCCCTTTCTGTAAATAAAAGAAAAAAACCCGCTCAAACTGTACTCGTATACCAAAAAGCTATTCCGACTACAACAAATGCGGTTGAACGGGAAGGTCTTTTATTTCCTGTGTTGATTTCGGGGCAGGGGGCTTTTACTTTTTTTTTTTCTTCTTTTTTACTAAAAGGTTCGTTTAAAACGGGTATTAAAGATATAAAACGAGCACACAGGATTTGGTCGTCTCCGGCGGC